>NW_007232883.1:0-33469 GCF_000164805.1 Carlito syrichta
TGGCATGATAAATGTGGTTCATACTTATTTCTGTACCTCTAATTCATCCCTCCCCACCTGGATCATTCTAGCCTCTTCCCCTTGCTTATTGGTAACTTCCCCCCAGCCTCCCCCTGACTCTTACCATCGGTCATCCAGTTGCTTAGTTGTTCAGTGCCTGCATGCACAAGAGGCAGTTTCAGAAGTAACTTCTACGCCCAAGGGATGTGACAGGGCTTATGTGCCATTCCTTTTGTGTGTGAAAGTTGTCAGAATCAAAATGGAGTCTTGTGTTAAAAGCAAAACAAAAGAAAACCCTGACAAATAGAACTGGGGAAGGCCATGCATGGAGGGTTCTAATGTGCAAATGCCTGATAACAAAATCAATCACAAAAGACTGCAGAACACACACCCTCACACAAAGTACTTCTGAGAAGACTTTTGCCTGGCAACTGCCTGTACAGCCCTGGGCTGATGCCACTCTTATTGATGTTTGTAGTCAAGGATAAAGATCTCAAAACAATGATGTAACCCTCTTCATCTTTCCTTGAGAAACCTATATTTTCTCTCCCTCCCCAACTATACAGTGTTTGCTATGGCAAGCATACTCTCTTGTTTCTTAATGTCTTGCTCCTGAATGAACCTCATTTGCTTTTAGAGGGCCTCCCTCTGTTGACATGTGTTTAGCTTAAACTTTTCAAGTTACCTAGGTCAACACCTCTCCCTGTGCTCTTCAGTAAAGTTGTTTCATCCATTAATAGTAGGTTGTTTTTCTAATTCTTGATTTTATTCTGGGATTATACAAATTTCTATTTTTTTGTTTAAATGCATTTTATTTTAAGGCAATCTACATGATATATTTTTCTTTAAAAAAAACAATGCCTCCACTCCAAATAAATCATGGTCAAAACAAATGAAGTTCAAGATGACATTAATCCCATTTGTTGTAGATCCTGGTGCTGTGTGGATGACAAGCAGCAACCAGTTATGATGAGTGCCATTCAGTCTCGTGAGGGCTGAACAGAATGCACTTCTGGAAGAAGGGCAGACTTGTTCTTTCTGAGCTAGGACTTCCATCTTCTCTTGCTCTCAAACTTTGGTTCACAGGTCTTAAAACATGAACTAGGACTTACAGCAGAGGCTCCTCTGCCCCAAGTTGTTGGGTTTGGACTAGACGACTGGCTTTGCTGGGCTCCTAGCTGGCCAACAGCAATGTTTCACCAGCTATTCAAGCCTCTCTTGGCCCAATCAAGTTGACATATAAAATTAACCGAAACACCCAATTTAAAAATAGGCAAAGGATCTGAAAGACATCTCACCAAAGAAGATATGCAAGTGGTAAATAACTTATGAAATATGCTCAACAGTGTTTGTTTTGAGGTAATCCCAAATTAAAGCAATGAGATACCACTATGTACTTATTAGCATGACCAAAATCCGCAAATTGACAATGCAGTTGCTGAGGCGGGGGGGAGCGGTGTGCAACTGGGACAGCCACAGTGGAAACTAAGCAGCTCCTTACAAAGCTAAACACAGCCTCGCAATGAAGTACATCAGCTGGACCTCTAGGTATTTGCTCAGCTGTTTTGAAAGCTTGTGTCCACACATAAACCTGCACATGATGTGTATGTCAGCTTTACTCATAATTGCCAAAAACTGGGAGCAACAAAATGTCTTTCAGTAGATGAAAGAACAAACGGGGCCATCTACACAATGAAATATTATTCATCAATAAATATAAATAAGCCAGCAAGCCTCAAAAAATTGATGGACTTTAAGTGCGCGTTAGCAAGTGAAAGAAGACAATATAAAAAGGCCACTTATTATGTGATGTCAATTATTTGACTTTCTGGAGAAGGCAAAACTATAGGCAGAAAAAGGTCAATGGTTGCCAGGAATCTGGGGTGGAAGGTTGAATATGTGAAGCACAGGAAAATTATAGGATAAGAAAACTATTGTCTATGATATTATGATGATGGATACATCACATTATGTATCTGTCAAAACCTTATGAAATTTAAAGCACAGAGAATGATTGTGAAAACTTAAAAGTACAGAATTTGGGCCTTTTCCCGCCCACTCCCCTCTCCCCCTAGAGGGCCGCTCCAGCTGCACCACACTCAAGCCAATCTCCGGGCTTCTGCTAAGTTAGGGCAGCTGTCGTCTCCCTTCTGCCTCCACCATGATTATCTACTGGGACTGCATCAACCATGATGAGATATTCTCCAACATTTACAAGACCAGGGTGATCGCCAATGGGCTGTGCCTGGAGGTGGTGGGGAAGATGGTCAGTAGGACAGAGGGCAACATTGCTGATTCGCTGGCTGGTGGAAATGCCTCTGCTGAAAGCCCAAAGGGCGAAGGTACTGAAAGCACAGTGATCACTGGTGTTGATATTGGCATGAACCATCACCCGTAGGAAGCCAGCTTCACAAAGGAAGCCTATAAGCTGTACATCAAAGACTACATGAACTCATGCAAAGGCAAACTTGAAGAACAGAGGCCGGAATGAGTAAAACCTTTTATGACAGGGATTGCAGAAGAAATCAAGCACATACTTGCTAATTTTAAAAACTACCAGTTCTTTATTGGTGAAAGTATGAGTCCAGATGACATGTTTGCTCTACTGGACTACTGTGAGGATGGGATGACCCCCATATATGATGGTTTAGAGACTTCTCAGCCTCCATAATCATAGCAGCCGATTCCTCAAAGTAAATCTCTTCCTATATATCTACGTTGGTTCTGTTTCTCTGGAAAACCTTGACTAATATGTTGGGTTGTTTTCTGTTGTGGAATTTTAAGAGTTTTGGGGGGGTCTATTTTGGATACAAATAGAATATGTGTTTTGAAAATATTTCTTCAGTCCATGGCTTGTCTTTTCGTTTTTTCACAGCATTTTTACAAAATAGAAGTTTTTAGTTTTAATAAATTTCTACTTAATTTTTTTGTTTCTTGCATCATGCTTTTGTGTTGTAACAGAGGGGGCAGTATAACACCTGTAAAATTCTGCTTTGGCATAAGGGTTATTTTGAGCTAAAGGTACTTGAGAAATAGCAGGTGCAAAAAGTGCTCTGGATAAAATAATTCCCTTCTTTTCTGGCTTTAACCTGTCCCTTTTTATGGATGAAGAGGTGGATATGCATCTCTTGTCACTTGTTTCCAGTGAGCACCTAACTTACCCAGGTTGGGCACCTTAGAATGTTGACCAGACTCTTTTAAATAAAAATGAAATGAGATAAATAGGATTTTGTTACTTAGTGTTATAATTGTTCATTCAATGTGCACTTTTCCCACAGGGTTTTTTTTTCTTGCTGCCTAATATGGTTTGATAACTAAATATTGCATAACAAGGGCAATCTTTATCGAATTAGAACAGACCACAAAGCCCTGTCTAGGCAGATGCTGAGTAACCTCCTTCTCTATATACCATTTGTCACCAGTCCACAAATAATCAGGCCGACAACTCTTGAGACAAGTGTGCAAGCACTGGCCCAGCCTTCTTTGACTCCTCACCACAGTCTGCTCAGAGGAGATAGCACCCAGTCTGAAGCAAAGAGCCCTGAGTGAGCCACTAACTTTCAAAGTATACGTGTGAGGGAGAGGGTCTCCAGGGCTCAGGATCTTCTATGACAGTCAACCCATCCTTTGTTCCCATAATCATGTATCCCTGTGATTAGCTCCTACTTGTGTCCAGGACCCAATTGGCCTCGATCTCAAAAGAAGCAGAGCATTAGGAAGATGGTTTGTATCAACATAACTAGCTTTCAGATTAGAAATACACGGATGAAAACCTTGCCGTGTTCCTGTCTTCCTCTGTAGCTACTACTTTGTATTTTGCTGAAAGTGGTGATGTTATTTCTAAGTGATGCCCAGCCTGTATGAACAGCATCAGTGATTGACTTGGTGGAGATATACTAGCTAATGAAGTAATATTCTGAGACTTAGAGAAGCCACTCAGAACAAAGGAAGCAGAGAAAGAATCATAAGCTCAAATGACCAGGGTTTGTACGTGTACAAAGTCCTAAATACACATTTAATTGGTTGTAATAAGTCCATTATTCAGAGAACTGTCACAAATATGTGTTCTTTCCTTTTAAACCATTGTCCTCTCCATATTTCTCATTTCTTGCAAGCATTTTCTTATTAATTCACAATTGATAAGATGAGAATGTTTTTAAACAAAATTATAGGCACATTAAAATTCATTTTCATGATAAGATGGTGCTTCAGAGAAATTCTCATTTTGGAAGTTGTCAGCCAAGCAGGTGACCTCACTCTCATCCAAATCTGAACAGATATTTGTCCAAATCTGAACAGATACTTGTCTTCTTTAGAGGATAGTGGGGGCCTGCCTATGTAAATCTCATCTTTGGTGATCAAAATCTTAGTGCCAGGAACAGCTTCAGGGATACCACATCTCACTTAAGTCAGATGGGCACTGCTGAGGTTTGCCGTGTACCTGACCACAAGCCCTTCCACAATGAGCCTCTGCCCAAGATGTGGCTTGGCAAAGCAATTATGCTGACACAGAGAGAGTAACCAGGCGTTCTTGACCACTTGATGGAAGACTGAGGGGAGACATGTGTGACCACAGTGTCATTCATTCAATATGAAAGTTTAGGTCAGTGAGACACCTGTTGTAGCTTATTCTGTGAATGTCTAGCCTCTTCACTTGATTGAATGCTATTCCATGCATTGGACTATCACTCTGGAGCCTCACTCAGGTAACCACAAGACAGAGACATAACGAAAGCTTTCTTTTGGACTCTGTCCTGTGCCGTATCTCCTTTGGGAAAATGAACTTTTCTTAATTATGCTGGGTCTGCCCACATACCACCCTCCAAGTCTGGCCAATCAGAGTGCTTCATTCCCATGCCAAGATTATTGGTTAGGTGTGTACAGGTGCTCCAAGAGCCCAAGCAGAGTCTTGATGGATTTTTTCAAATTCAAGAGAGAGAAAATGGGCTTTTACTTATGGATCATCCAAATTTTTTAAACTCATCTTGAATGTGAAAATCCAATGTCTACAACTGAATAGTCGCATAATTCACTTGTTCAACCATTTAATTTGTCTGAATCCACATCTACTGAGTATCTACACTGTGTCAGACACTGCTAGTTGCTGTTGTACCCGTTCAGAAAGCAGCCATGTCTCCTGTTTTGAAAGACCAGCAGGAAACACAGCCAGTGGCCCAGTAATGACAGAAGAAATGAGATAAATAATAAGGTGTGATTTTCTATTAGGGTAGATTGTAAATAGACCTCACTAAAAAGGGAGTCTGTGGAGATTCTCAGAAATGAAAGACTGAAGAAAAAATGTGGGCCATGAGTAAGTGGTTAGCTGAAGATTTGAGACCAAATGAATGCATATACTGTATGCACACACACACATATACACACACATATATGTTTATGTACATATATATGCATATATGCACAAAAGTTGGATGTGCCAGTCTCAACACTCATGAGTTAATTTCTTTCTTTTTTTTTTTTAATTGTGAAGTTGTGGGGTACAGTTAAGGGTTAGGTATACAATTGCGTTTCATTCAGGCACCCTGTTGATATGGGGTGTTTCCCCATTCCCTGACAGATATTTGCTACTGTTAATCCCATCTCCCTCCCTCCACCATAGTTTCCCAGTACGGTCAGTCATTTTCGTATAGTATTGCATTGGATGTTTAAGGCCCATTATATGAGTGAGAACATGTGATACTCGGATCTTTGTTTCTGTGACAGGTCACTCAGTATTATAGACTCTAGTTCCATCCAGGTTGCTGCGAAATTCATGATTTTGTTCTTTTTTATGGCTGTGTAGTATTCCATCGTGTAAAAAAAAATGAGTTAATTTCTTAAAATAAATCTGTATCTGTGTTTCTCCCTCTATATATACACATCAGTATACAGAATATATACAAATTTATATTCTGTATATATATACATACACACATATATGTATACATATGTACATATGGATATATGTGTGTACGTAGACAGACTTATTTTAAAAGAATTGGCTCATGCAATTGTGAGGTTTGTTAAGGTCAAAATTTTCAGGGCAGCCAGCAGACTGAAGACCCAGGGAAGAGTTGGAGCCGCAGCTCAAATCTGAACATAGTCTGGAGGCAGAATTCCTTTTTCTTCAGAGAATCTTTGTCTGTTTTCTCTTAGGGCCTTCGACTGATTGGATAAGTCTCACTCACATTATGGAGGGGAATTTTAATGTTAGTTTCATTTAACAAATACTTCCACAGTGATATCTAGACTAGTGTTTGACTAAATATCTGGGTTCCATGATTTTTCCAAGTAGACACGTAAAATTAGCATCAGAATACCAAAATGCCTGGAATAAAATATGGAAGCAAGTGTGGGCTCTGGAATCCAGTGGCTTGGGCTCTACGCCTAGCTAACTCTTTGAATTTCTTGCTGCACGGCCGTGAGTGGGTCTCTTCCAAAACAAGACAATGCTAGTGGATGAGCTAGTGGCACTCAGCATTTCATGTGCCAGATAGTAAGTGCCCATGAGGACAAGCATAGTAATCAGTAGGTGTGGTAAGATGCTTTGTGCTCTTTTGTTCTATAGAATGTAAGGTGCATTTAGAATCTATAGGGAAATAAAATAGCAGCGTTACAAGCACAGGTTTAGGAACTGGGCACACTTGGGTCTGCACAATAGAAATTGCCAAATCTTTTGAAATTTAACTCCCTTGTTCAAGAAACAACAATGAATATACCTACCCCACAGGGTGTTTTTAAAAACCCTTTTTGTTTGCAATAATTTTAGACTTGAAGCATTGCAAAGAAAGTACCAGCTTCCTCTAATGTTAACATCTTACAGAGTCATGTACGTTATTTGAATTTCACCAGTATAGTGTCTTTTTTGTGTGCATGTATTAAGGTAACGCTGGCCCCTTAAAATGGGTTGGGAAGTGGTTTCTTCCTTTTCTGCTTCCTGGAAGGGATTTTGTAAGATTGGTACTATTTCTTCCTTAAATATTTGGTAGAATTCACTGTTAAATCCTTCTGGACAGAGATTTCTTCATGGGAAGTTTTGTGTTAGTTTTCTTTTTTGTGCCCATTCAATTTATTTGAGATATTTAGGACTCTCAGTGTTCTGGTCTCTCTGTAAAGCTGCTGGGCTTTGTGACTCCAACTCATAGCTCATGCTGGGAAATCATCAGGGTCTCTCCTCCACTAGCCATGGGAGAGCATCTGTGATGTAGAACAGAGGGAACTCTCACTCCCGAGCCCTCTCAGATGAAAAGGGGCACAGGAAATAGAAAGAGACTTCATATACCTGAGGTCTTCTAGCATAGATATTCAGACTGTTGATGCCTGCAGTATGGAAGGAGCATGAAGGTGTCTAAAGAATGTCCAAGTGAAAGAGACTAAAACTAATAAAGGGGCTGTTCAAATACAGAGTTAGGAGAAATAGCAACAGATATCATTATGTATAATTAATTAGTTATCCATTCACTGTAAGGAATACAGGACACATTTATGTGGGAGAAAAGTATACATACACACACATGCATAGATAAGGAGCTTGCTTCATTTAAAATCATGCCACCTTAGAGCTACAGCAAGTTAATGATTTGATTATTCCATTTAGTACTAAACCCAGCATGCATCCTGCTCTGCAATACCTCAAAAGCCACATTGTGATGAGTTATGAAATGAAGTTAACAAAATTTATTTGTCAAAATAAAATATATCTTTCTATGATAGATAATTTGGTTCCTGCAACCAGGCATTTTTACCACATAGCATGGGGGAGGTCACACAGACATTTATCTTTTTTATTCTTCTGCTCCCTGAAATAGGGAATAATCAGTAAAAGCTCAGAGCAAAACATATCAGCCACAATGAGGGCCAGGCGCTTGTGCCCAGCAGTTCACTGATGCTTACATTTTTCATTTTTTGCAGGAAGGAATTTATTTATTCTTAGGAATAAACAAGTCTCAATGAATGACCTAATACCTGTTCTTTACACTGTTGCATTATTTAGCACCATATAATTGGAAAACACTTTGCAATAGCTTTTTGCTGAATTTTCCTCAAAAGAGTCAATTTATAGACCTAAATAATTTAGTTAAATTGTTTTTTTGCCAAGTATAAATCCTCTAGTTTAGCTGCTCATTGTCTATGTGTGCTACTGTGTCTATAATACAGCCTCCAGCATTTAAGGTTCCCCACACCTGCAAATTAGCTCAGCTTTGACTGGGAGCAAAGCAAGAATGCAGAGTTTGGACAGAAAATGGCAGTGAAAAGGAGTTGGGAAAGATAATTAAAACAAGGACATTCTAAGGTAACTGAAGTCTTTCGTTTTATTGAAACTATTTGAGACTCTCCAGGAACTCCAAATTCCTGCTCTCAGTAATTTTTTTCAACAAATTATTCCAGGACTGCTTCCCCAGGAGCATAAATCACTGTCCTAAGAAATTACACACAAAAAGAAAAATGATAATTATTGCTTTCACAGAACTTTTGTTATAATTAATCAGTAGGTATCTTGCCTTTTCTCCCTTGTATTAGAAGAGGACATTTATTTATTTATTTATTTCTGAATCATTTTTTGTTCCTTTTTTTGTATGTATTTATAATGTACAGCATGAAGCTCTGAAACATGTATACTGGCTAGATTGAACGAATTAACATATGTACTACCTTACCTATTATTTTTGTAGTGAGAACATTTAAAATCTACTCAGTGCTTCTCAGTAGTGCAGTCCATTGTTATTAACTATAGTCATCATCTTACACAGTAGATCTCCTTCACTTCTTCCTACTGTCCAGTGGAAATTTTTTATCTTTTGACCAACACTTTTCCAACCCCCTTTACCTTCTACTTCTATGAATTCAACTTTGTAGATTCTGTGTGTAAGTGAGATGATGGAGTGCTTACCTTTCTGTGACTGGCTTGTTTGACTTACCATAATGTTCTCCAGGTTTATTCACAAATGACAGGATTTCCTTCTTTTTCAAGACTGAATAGTATTCCACTGTGTACAAATACCATATTGTCTTTATCCATTCATTGGTTGGTGGACACTTTCGTTGATCCCATATCTTGGCTATTGGCTCTATACCAGCAGAGAGATTGCTGAATCATATTGTAGTTTTATTTTTACATTTTGAGACACTTCCATACTGTTTTCCATAACGGCTGCACTAATTTACATTCTCACCAACAGTGTGCAAAGGTTCCCTTTTCTCCACATCCTCACCAATACTTTTTATATTTTTGTTACTAACCAATTTAGCAGGTATGAGGTGATATCTCATTATGGGCTTAATTTGCATTTCTCTGATGATTAGTTATGTCGAACATTTTTTCATATACTTGTTGGTCATTTGTATGTCTTTTTTTGAGAAATGTCTTCTGAGATCTTTGCCCATTTTTTAAACAAAGGTTTTTTTTCTTGATATTGAGTTGAACTCCTCACATATTTTACATATGTATCAGATACGGTTTGCAAATATTTTCTCCCATTCTGTAGTCTATCTTTTTACTTTGTTGTTTCCTTGGTTGTGCAGAAGATCTTATGTTTAAGTCTTTAATCTATTTTGAGTTGACTTGTATATGATGTGAAATAAAGATCTAATTTCATTATTTTGCATGTGGACATCTTGTTGTCCCAGCACCATTTGTTGAATATATTATTCTTTCTCCATTGTGTGCTTTTGCAACTTTGTTGAAAATTAATTGCTTATAAATATGTGGATTTATTTCCAAGTGCTCTATTATTTTCCATTGGTCTACATGTCTGTTTTTATGCCAATACCATGCTGTTTTGTTTATTATAGTTTTATAATATACTTTACTTCAAAGTAGTGTGATGTCTCCAGCTATGTTATTTTTACTCAAAATTGTTTTGGTTATTCATGATGGTCTTTTGTGGCTCTGTATGAATTTTAGGATTGTTTTTTCTATTTCTGTAAAAACAGTCATAAGAATTTTAGTAAAGGTTGTATAGAATTTGAAGACCACTTTAGCAATGCTAATTCTTTCACCCCATGAATATGGGATAGCTTTCCATTTATTGTATCTCCCAGATAAAGTCATTCATATATTTTTTAAAGTTTCAAAATATATTTTTTACAGTTGAATCGTTTAAAAAGTTGAGTGTAAATATAATGACTTTCTATAGAGGTTATTGGAATGTTTGCAAATAAAAACCACATTGCTTGCTTCTAATAAGCAATTTGTATGTTATCTGCTGTAGATGCTAGAGATGGCCAGCACAGTGCCAATAACCAAGGGAATCAGAGAGAGAAGCAGGATTTGTGCCAGATGAACTTCCTGTTTTTTCCCATATAACTGTGTGAGAGAGAGGCCAATAAAATTAGGCTGCTAAGACTGTGCATAAATGAAGAACTCCAAGTGATTTAACTCAGATTGCGAGCACAAAAATCTAATTATATACACAGAATTTAAATATGATTCTCACTGAAATTAGATTAGTTTATACCAACAAATATTTGTTGACCATTTCCAGGTAATGCTCTAAATTCAGGGGAACAAAGTCGAGCATCCCCAGCCCCAGCCTTTCTGGAACACTGAATTTAGTTGGTGGGGCATGAACATGACTGGAATATGACATTGATTTCTAACTGCTGCTCTTTGAGGGTTGATTGAAAACTGTGCCAGTCCCCCTTCTGGTAGCAAGAGAATTCCAAAAATTATCTAGACAGAGGCAGGGCACCACCATTTGTGTGTGTGTGTGTGTGTGTGTGTGTGTGTGTGTGTGTGTGTGTGTGTGTCTGTGTGTGTACATGCCCTGCTCAAAGTTTCCAATGACTTAGAAAGAGTTGTCTTTTTTCTTTGTGTGGTGGGTGTGAGTTGATCAAGCAGAGCCCAGCCTTTGGCGATAAAGCCTTACATAGAAGACTCCAGTTTTATATAAGAATCAAAATTAGGGAAACCTATGAGAGAGGATTCCTAGTAGTTGGGAACCGAAAAGGAACTCAGGGAACCCAAAGTAAAGTTCTTTAAGAGGGGAAGAAAGGCAACATGTAAGTTATCTCAGGAAACATTCCTTCTGAGATTTGGGGAAAAGCAAAAGCAGATTCTGGAGAAGGCAGGGCCAGCTTCAGACAGTCTTGCATCTGTGGGGGTCAGAAGCACCCTCAATCTAAATGAAGTCCTTCTGGAAAGAACTACTGTTGCCATCTACACTGGTGAATAGTGGTCTGCCCATCCAATTTTGCTTGGAGCCAGTGGGCCATCTCAGTGCCTACTCTGACACCCGTAGTTCCCTGTCCCGTCAGATCTGGAAGTGGCTCGTATCCCTGAAGTGGTAGCTTTCTTCCTATGAGTGCTCCCCTGTCTTTATTAACAATGTAGAGTCAACCTCCTTAGGTGGACGCCTAATAAAGAAAAATATCAATAAAAATTTAGCAATGACTGCTACCATTGTTGGATGTGAGTGTAGTTTCCTTTAAAATCTAAAATTGGATCTATGTTTATTATTCTTGGAAAAAGAGTGCACATATAATTTTATCCTTAATTGAGTAATTCAATTCTCACTGACTGAGCAGAGTCTGTCAAGAGGAGATGAGGGGTTTAAATAAATCCTTTGAGACCCACATAAAAAATGAATTTTAATCTCTGTCCCATCCCTATTATTGTGTATTATAAAAGTGTCTTGGGTGTGACTATCCTCATTTAAAAAGACAAACTAATGCACCTATACATTTTGGGTTAGTTAAGTAATGAGTGGTATCATCTGACTTCTAGTTCTAAGAAGATTGCTCTGTGCCTGTGATGTGAGAAAACACAGTGTTTTCCTTTAGAAACTTGAATGAAATTGAGGCCCAGTATAAGTATCCATGCCTGGAACCTCCCTAAATAGATATTACCTTACGCATAGACAGTTTGGGGTCCTAGTCGGCATACGTGAGTTAGATGCGGGTTACCTTGTTTGCCCCCAAATGACTTTCTCTCTCTCTGTCTCTCTCTCCACACACACACACATACACACACACACACAATTTATTCCTTCCTTCCTTTCTTGATTTTTGATTATTTTTCAGGTTACTCAACTAGCTTGACTGCAGAGGCGAATCTGTTTGTTTGCTTTTCTGGTGGTAGAGTTGGTTTCTGAGTTGTCCTTGTCTTTCTGTTAGACAGTAACCATGAATCCAGACTTCTGATCTCTGGGACTGGGTGGGCCCCCACCCCATGTACCAGGATAGTTCTGTTGCAGGAATTTTTGAGCTCCACTGACAGCTGAAGCCAGCAACTTCAGTTTCTTGTTTCACCACCAAGATGATTAAGGAACGTGAGCACCAAAAGGATGAGTGAAAGAAGGAGTTTGCTAAGCAACAAAGCTCTCTAGATAAAGAGAGGGGCCCCAAAATGGCTTATCTGTTGTTAGAAGGGCTTTGTTGTGATTTTTCTCTTTTGCTTCTTGGGGGCGCTTCTCTTATTTACATCTCGACCACCCCTTTCTTTCTGAGACCCAATCTTTACTGCGCACACAGGTCCTTGACCAAAGTTACTCCATCTTGAATATTACCCATAAGTACCACAAAAAAGCCCACTCAGGGATGTAAAACCGCAATGCAAATACTATGCTAATTATATTATAATAAGCTAAGGTCAAGATGAAATCTAGTTAAACTACTGTGCCTGCGTCTAAGCAGCAAAATGTCCCTTCTAGCAAAACATCCTGGATAGAAAGAATGTTCTTAACTACACTAGCCACACTTCCAACCCACAGTTATATAATAGGGGTGGTACAGGGGGAATTCCTGCTGGTGTTGTCTTCTCAAGACCCTCCCTCCCTGTCTGCCTAACTAGCTGCTATCTCCTCTCTCAGTTCCAGAATTTGCTAGACCAAAACCAATTATTTTGTCTCGCTGTTTCATCAACTTAACACCACCTTTAAACAGCAGAGAGATATTGATTTGTTTGTTTCTTTTAGAAACAATTTTTTAAATGTACTTTTGCATATATAATACCAAGAGTTACATAAAAATAGGAAAAAAGAATCCAATTGGAGAAAACACAGAGGATGACACAAACTGTTGGTTGAATGCCTAGGTCTGTGTTCCGCCTGTTTGCTCTAACTTTCTGCAGTATAATCAAGGGAAGGGCGTCCTGCTGGATGAAGCCAACACTGTCTATGGGATTGTGCCTGTGATATCATTAGGACCCTTTTAGAACAGCGAAGAAATTACTCCCCAAAATAGACACACCAATTGTCTAAGCTAACTATCTACTTTGGAAGAAAATGAAGTGAGTGTCCTGAACAATATTATATGAATGAATCCACATGAATCTTCAAGCCAACCATTAAAGTAAAAACTTTTTAGAAATTGCTTTTTTGGAGATTTTGCCATACTGTTGGCTTGCCATCCTTTTGGGGTTTTTTTAACCTATTTATTTTGCTTAGCTGCATAATAGATTTTCTTGGTAGAGGTAACAGAGGAAAGACCAGCAAGGGGCTCTGGCTGAGGCTGCCCTGCCTCTGGCCCTGTTCTCAGAGACAGTCACTGTTAAGTATTTTAGTGCATGCTGGTGATCTTCTCAGCTATGGTATTATGCCACTGCTTTATCAACATAGGGCATTACATATCAACTCTCTAGTATGAAATAAGAGACAGGAGTTTATGCTAGCACTCCACTTCGCTAAGCATTCTAGCTTTAGACAGTCATAAACATGCACCTCCATGCTACATGCAACACATCAGCATTCTCTCTTTATGACCCATCACAGTGGAGAAGGATGTCCATGCCCTTATTTTCCCCTCAAATTATTTTTACAGTCACCTCCATACGAATGTTTGATTACATGTTTATTCTTTGGATAAACATATTTGTATCTACTGTTTTTGTTAAAGCAGATCGATAAGAGTATTCAGATGTTTATCACTAGTAGTTTTGCTAATGACAGAACCAGGGGTGCACTTGGACTCTGCTTCTTTCTTGTGGGTCAGCGGCTTTGGTTCTTGAGTGCTGGAAGGAGACTGTCCTGACTGTCCAGTTTGAAGGCTTCTTCCTTCACTGCAGCCCATCAGCAGTACACAGTATAGAAATATCTATGTTTTTGTTAATCATTTGCATTTTTCTCCTATATTCTCCCTCTGGTTCTCCTTTATCAAACTTTTCTATTGTATTGTTTTATTTTTCTTATTTATATTTAAATGTTATTTATGGTGATCTGATTATTGTGTATTCCCAGTGCCTTTATTCATTCATAAGTTTTCTGTTTTGAAGAAGTCAAACTTTCTCCTCTAAGACTAGTGATACTTGAATATCAAGAGATTGGCTTCTCTAAGGTCATACAGATGGTCTTCAATCTTCTATGTTGTTTTACTTTTCTGTCAACTCTATAATTAATATGGGACGCACTCTTCAGTTGCTATGTTAGAAATCTCACTTCATTTTCTTTCCAAATGAGTAGCCAATTTAACTTAATTTACGGAACAATCTCTCTTTTCTTCATGATTTTAAATGATAGCATCATATGCATTTCATGTAACATATTTGCCTCCTATATAAAATTCCTGAATTAATCATAATTCAATTTTTGAGCTATCTCGTTCCACTGATCTGCTGGTATTGTGTCAATACTATATTGTGTAACTTCCATAGATTTAGAGTAGATTTCCATAGCAGGAAGTTAAGTTCACCTTCTTTGTGTTAATTTTAATTTGTAATGTTTTATTTTCAATTGGCAAATAATTGTGTATATGTATGAAGTACAATGTGATGTTTTGATCTATGCATACATTATAGAAATATTCAGTGTAACTAATTAACCTATCCATCATCTTCACCAAATCATCATTTTTTGTTGTTATGAGAATGTTATAAATTTATTTTAGGAATTTTGAAATACACAGTACATTATTATTAGCTGTGGTCACTATGCAGTGTAATAGATCACTAAAACTTATTTCTCTAGTCTAACTGAAACTTTGTAAGCTTTGTTTAACATCTTCCATTTCCTCATCCCACTCCCCTCTTTTCCAGCCTCTAGTGATTATCTTTCTCTTCTGTTTCTTTGAGATCAACTGTTTTAGATTTCACATATAAGTGAGATTAACTGTATTTGTCATTCTGTGCCTGGCTAATTTCACTTAGCATCATGTCCACAAGTGCAATCCATGTTTGCAAATGACAGAATTTCTTTTTAAGGCTGTATAGTATTTCATTGTGTACATATACCACATTTTCTTTATTCATTCATTTATTGATGGGCACTAAGATTCTTTCCATACCTTGACTATTATAAATAATGATGAAATGAACAGGAAGTATAAATATCTCTTCAACATGCTGATTTCAAGTCATTTGGATATTTATTTTAAAGTAAGATTGCTAGATTACATGGTAATTCTATTTTTATTTATTTGAGGAACTTTCATACTATTTTCCAATATGGCTGTACTAATTTGCATTCTTGTCAACAGTGTACAGCTGTTCCCTTTTTAGCATTACCCTTATGCCAAATCTGCACAATGACACTATAAAGAAAGAAATCTACAGACAAATATTCAGAACACTGAAACAAAAATCTTTAAAAGAATACTAGCAAACCAATTTCAACAGCACATTAAAAAGATCATTCACCATGATCTAGTGAAATTTTTCCTAGGTAGGCAGGGATGGTTTAACATACATAAATCAATAAATGTGATAAGCTGTATTAACAAAATAAAGAATAAAACCCTCATGATTACCTAAATAAATGCAGAAAAATAATTTGGCAAAATTCAGCCTCTGTTCATATTAAAAACCCTTTAAAAAGAGATATGAAGAAATCGGCCTCAACATAATAAAGGTCACATGTGACAAGCCCACAACTAACATATTCAATGGTGAAAAGTTGAAAATTTTTCCTCTAAGACCAAGAACAGACAATGATACCCACTTTGCCACTTCTATTCAACATAGTATTGAAAGTCCTAGCCAGAGTACTTAAGCAAGAAAAAGAAAAAGAAAATCCATATAAGAAGGGAAGTAGTGAAATTGTCACTATTTGTGAATGATATGATTTTATATTTAGAAAACCTTAAAAACTCTACCAAAAAACTGTTAAAACTGATGAAAAAAATTAGTAAAGTTGCAAGTTACAAAATCAACATACAAAATAATAGCAATTCTATACACTAAAAACTGTCTAAAAAAGAAATTAGCAATTCCACTTACAATAACATCACAAAAGGAGTAAATTTAACCCAGTAGATAAAAAATCTGTACATTGAAAATGATAAAACATTAATGAAAGAAAATGAAGAAGACACAAATTAATGGAAAGATATCCTATGTTCATGGATTGGAAGAATTAAAATCATAAAAATGTGCATACTACCCAAAGTGATCTTCAGAATTGATGCAATTTTTATCAAAATTCAAATGTCATTTTTTCACAGAAATAGAAAAAAATTTCAAAAATTCCTTTGGAACTAGCCAAAGCAATCTTGAACAAAAAGAACAAAGTTGGAGGCATCTGTGTTTTAATTTTTATTGTTGTTTTAGCTTTTCTAGTCTGCATCGTGTTCACACATGTTTCAATCAAGCGTAGCCTTGCTGGATAAGTAAGCATTTCTTGAAGGACAATTAGTCATCGGACTTGAAGAGTGAAAATACTTAGTCATTTACAATGTGTTAGATCACGTCTTCCTACGAAAGAAATCTTGCACATTTAAGAGGGAAAAACTTTCTCAATCTAATGCTGTGGCTGTCCTTAAGTAAATGTATTCATGATGATTTCCATTCAAACGGAATATAGCAAGGGTGTCTTGTTTCTTTTTCGCGATAAAACTTTCCCAAAGAGTGATCCAATGTCTGTTTTATTTTTTCTTTACAAAATGAAAGGCCGGGCACAGTGACTCAAGTCTAAATCCCAGCACTTTGGGAGGCCGAGGTGAGAGGATTGTCTGAGCCCAGGGGTTCGAGACCAGCCTGGACAACATGGTGTGGCCTCGTCTCCACAATAAATAAAAAAAATTAGCCAGGCATGGTAGCGCACACCTGTAGTTCAAGCTACTTGAAAGGCTGAGGCAGAAGGATTGCCTGAGCCCAGCATGTCAAGACTATGGTGGTTGGGAGTGTGCCACTGTACTCCAGCCTGGGCAACTCCAGCCTGGGCAACTCAAAAAAAAAAAAAAAAAAAAAAAAGGAATCACATGCAGAAATTTTCTGCTAGGTTTGGCACCATGTGTAAGATTTTACATAATAAACTTATTAGCACTCATGTGCCAGATACCAATTCCAAGTGCTGCAAAATATACGAGAATTAATTGTATCCTTAAAGCAACCCTGGAAGGCATACGCTTTTATCTCCATTTTGCAAATGAAGTACCTGAGACAACTGGTTGGAGGTCAAACAGGTAGTGGTGAGATAAAGTCTCACACCCAGGCAGGCTACTTTCTCTGAGCTCCCAGCAACCACATGAGCTTCCTTAGTCCTTGAAATGAAGCACATTGGAAATGACATGTGGAAATGTCTTAGAATTTCTTTCTCATTTATGCAATACAAGAGTATATTGATACACTTAGTTTAAAAATGGAAATGATTAAGGCCCAGATTCTATCCAGTTTCTTCCCTCTATAGCCAAGGCTGTGACTGCCAAGAGACTAAATGACCACCAAAGTTAAACAGAGAAATCTATTTGTAGTTCATGTTGACAGAAAGGGTTTCAAGAAATAATGAGATAAATGCAAAATAATAAAATTGCAAGCAAGACACATGCTGATAAAAGACAAGAACTTCAGGGAAGCTTTTTTATTTATGCCAGAAAAGGGCATTAATTAAGGAAAGTGACCAATATTATCATCATGTGGGGTCTAAGGATAGTACACTTTGACAAGGATTTTCAGGGTAGACAAAGAAACTAAACATGTTTAAGATTTATTAAAAATATAAATACTAGCCAGGCTCGGTGGCTCAGCCTGTAATCCCATGCCTTCAGAAGGCTGAGGTGAGTGGATTGCCTGAGCCTGAGGGTTCGAGACCCGCCTGGGCAGGTGAGACCTCATCTCTGCAATAAATAAAAAAATCAGCCAGGCGTGGTAGCGCGCACCTGTAATTCTGGCTACTCAGAAGTTTGAGGCGGAAGGATCTGGAGCTCAGAAGGTTGAGGTCGCCTGCGGTGGCCAGGAGCGGCCACTGCACTCCAGTCTGGGTGACAGAGTGAGACTCCAATTCAATATATATATATAAAAATATTAGGAGGCCAAGTAAATATTTTTGTTAACTTGTTTTCTCAAATGTGTTTATTTCCTTAGCTTGAATTTTGAAAGAGAATTCTTTTTGTTTCAAACACTTTTGAAAAAATTTGCTAAGTGTACAAATGGACTTTTTTTTTAAATTTAAAGATGTGGGGTAAAAATCAGGGCTAGGTATACAAACGTTTATTATGCAGATACCCTTGTTGATGAGGTGTGCCCCTCCATCCCCTGGCAGTTTCACTCAACTGCCAATCCCCTCACCCCTCCCCTGGCAGTTTCTCACTACTGCCAATCCCTTTCTTATAGTATTATAATAATTGTTCAAGGTCCATTTATGAGTGAGCATATTTGGTACTCTGTTCTTTGTTTCTGTGATAGATAACTGAGCATGATAGACTCTTCATCCGAGTTGCTTCGAAGTCCATATGTTTGTCCATCTTTATGGCTGCGTAATATTCCATTATGTATATGTACCACATTTTTTAAATCGACTCCAGCTTCAGTGGGAAGCATGGTTGGCTCCATGATTTTGCTATTGTGAATAGAGCTGCAACAAACATGCATGTGCAGATACCTTTTTTTGTAGAATGATTTGAATTCCTTTGGATGTATTCTCAATAGGGAGATTGCTGGGTCATATGGAAGGTCACTTTCTAGTTCTTTCAGAAATTGCCATACTGTCTTCCAAAGAGGTTGCACTAGTGTGTATTCCCACCAGCAGTGTAGAAGCGTTCTTTTTTCTCCACAGCCTCACTAGTATCTGTTGTTTGTTTTATTAATGAAAGTCATTCTTTCTGGGGGTTAGGCGGTATCTCAATGTGGTTTTGATTTACATTTCTCTGATGATTAGTGAGGCTGAGCACCTTTTCATGTGTCTGTTGGCTGTCCATATAACTTCTTTTGAAAAGTGTCTATTCATGCATTTTGCCCACTTTTTAATGGGGCTGTTTGGTTTTTTTTTTTCCTTTCAGTGTGTTTGAGTTCCTTGTAGATCCTAGATGTTAGGCCTTTGTCAGATATACAGTTGGCACATACTTTTTCTAAATGGGCTTCTTTTTATCTCAATCTTAATATACTTAACAAAATAAATTTTATGTTTAAGACTAGCATTCAATGTTGTTGGATTTAATTACTCAGATATTTACTCTAAGTAAGATTCTAGCAGGTGTTGTACTGTAAGGGCCCCAAAATGTGTTCAGTAAAGAACTTGATGAGATTATATTCATATGTGGGTTCTTTGTGTTTATTATTTGTGGCATACAATAATTATACATATTTATGGTGTACAGTGTGGTACTTCCATACATCTATACAGAGTGTAATGACCAAGCAGTGTAATTAGCATTTCCCTCACCTCAAACAGTTAACATTTTCTTAAGTTGGGAATATTCAGAATCTTCTTTGCTAGCTACGTGAAAATATACAACAAATTATTGTAATTACAGTCACCCTATAGTGAGCACTCATTCTTATCTATCTGAACTTTTATATCCAACTAACCAATGAAGGAGTATTCTTTATACACCAGTTTTTGTAATCCATTAAGATTGTGATGATTGACATAATTTATGAGGTATATAGCATAGAGATAAATGGTTTGGGGCTTCTAAATATATGTAAAGTGTTTATCACATAAAATTATATTTGTGAAGATACTATATAATTTCCACTATCACTAATATATATGTCATTTACCTTTACTTTAAAAACTACCATCAATTTTCTCTATCTTATTTTATTTTACTATACTATTATGCCTTTTTAATTGTGGCAAAATGCACATAAAATTTACTATAAAAAACATTTGAAGTGTACAGTTCTGTGGCAATAAGTACATTGACAGTATTGTGCCACCACTGCTATTCATTTTTGAAACTCTTGTCTTCTCAAACGGAAACTCTACCCATTAAACAAAAACTCCCAATTCTCCCTCCCCAGTCTCTGGCAATCATTATTCCATTGTGTATATTTGACTACTCTAGGTACCTCATATACATGGAATCACACAGTATTTTTGCTTTTATGACCAGCTTATTTCACCTAGCATAATATCTTTAACATAAAAATGTGTCATACATATCATGTGGGTCAGAATTCCCTTCCTTTTAAAGGCTGAGCAATATTCCATTGTGTGAGCATGCCATAGTTTGTTTATCTGTTGGTCCATTGGTAGACTCTTGGGTTGCTTTCACCTTTTGGCTATTGTGAATAATTCTGACATAAACATGGATGTACAAATGTTTCTTGTGTCCCGGCTTTCACTTCTTTTGGGTGTATACCTCCAAGAGGAGTTGCTGGATCATACGATAATTCTATTTTAATTTTTTGAGGCACCATCATACTGCTTTTCCAGGCAGCTGAACCATTTTGCATCCCCCCCCAACAGCACACGTGTTCCAATTTCTCCACATCATCACTAACGCTATTATTTTCTATTTTTTTGAATGAGTGTGAAGTGGTATCTCATTATGGTTATGTAAAATATTTTATTTTGGTCATCATTTATTATTGCCTCACTACCAGATACTCAGAAATAAAGAAAACCATGATACAAAATCTTTTAATCTTTAGCTTATTGTAAATAATAACTTGAAGTTGTCTTACTGGTTAGGCCTTGACTTCAGTTGCTTACTGAAGTATTGTTTAAGCTCCAGGAGTTCTACCCAGTGTTCTTGACCCAGTTAACCAGGCAGTGCCAGGCACCGGGCAGATGGAGGGTGAGTTACCATTGAGTCCACTTCACAAGGGGATGATGTGAGGTTGTTGGAGGTAGTGGCTACAGCTGTTTCAGATCACGTTTCTGTCTTGGTTTTCTTTAAACAGTCAAAATGCATGACATGCTGGTCTCTTACTGAAGTCTCAGGAAGAAACTATACTACACTTAATTTTAAAAGAAAATCCAAATGGGTGTGTGAATCCATGTTTTAAATTCACTAGAATGTTGTGAATAGATACAGCACCCTAATCCTGAATTCAGAGCATTCAGGACATATGAGCTAGATTAATAAAAATGCTGTCTGCTCAAAATGTGGCCTACGTTATTCTGAGATTCCTATATTCAAGACTTAGGGAAATGACTTTATTGTCATCTGTTTTTAAATCTCAGGATTTTAATGAAACAGTTACGAATTATTGACTGGTTTTGAAATGTTTGCCAATAATAACTTGAGCTCTTTGAATTAAGTCCATATTTAGTAAGTTATCAAAAACAAAGGGCAGAAAATTATAAAAAGAGAAGAAGTCATGGATATTTCTGTTTTTTTTATTCTATGTGCTGTTTCTGGCTTATGATTTCAAAAATAAAACACCAAAAATAAGCAGAGAGTGTGTAGCTGACACACTGATTTCTTGAAATGACAATCAAAAATGTCATGCTGATTGCCAGGAAGACAACAGCTGTTCTAAATCTGCAAGCCCCTCATCTGTTCCTCAGCTGTTACTCTCCCTCAGGCGAGTCCGGGTCATCCGGAACATCCTCCAGGGAACAGTGCCTGCACAGTAGGAAGCGAGGGGCTATGGGCATCAAGCTCCTTGGCACTGAAGGTTCGATTTGTCTGCAAAAAGAAGGTCTATTTTATATAAATATGAACATTCAGTTTTGTAAAGCAATGCGTATTATCTAGGTGATTACTAGTGCTTGGTTTTTTTAAACTTTTATCTTACAAAGTGGGAGAAATAGACCAATAAGTAAAATGCCATTTTCCCCAAGAGAAGAGAAAGTTGAATCAGTCTTTCTCTGAGCCTTCCATGGCTTGGCACCATGGTTAGTGCAAGCACACAGGTTAGACAAGCTGGAGACACAGATCTGACTCTGAGTCTTGTTTTCATGCACAGCAACTCACATCCGTTTCCCCATCAATAAATCAGGAACAAGACAGTATTAAAGGGGATGGAGGCCTTTCCCCCAGTGGAGGCCCATGTAATGTCCTCTTCAACATTTGCCAAGATGAGACAGCCGTCCTCTCAGGATATGACTAGCTTGCTATGTGTCCTTCCTTCCTAGCTTGTCCCTCTCTCCCAGAGACCCCTCTATTCCCAAGACCTCTCTCTTTAAGGACATGGTCCTGTACTATAATTCATAGTGGTCACATGGGAAGAAAGCTCACCCTGACCCCTGTGGCTTGTGTGATTCTAAATGATAGGGTTGACTGCAAACTCACCATTCGCGGTGTGCCTTCTCTGCACTGTGGCGAGTGCAGAACGTTTCTAGAGTGTGATATTTCCCTTTTCTCCAGGGCTACTCCGTGTCTGTGAGGACAGGAAACATGTCCTGAAGCATCTTGTTCAGTTCTGGACACTGAATGCCTAAGAAAAATTTGTATTGGATTACTACATTTAGTTTTTGCAAGAATTAAAGGGAAGAGGAAGTCAAAAATATCAAAATGCTTTTTTTCTCCCTGGCTTAAAGCCTATTTCTCTTACCTAAGAAATCTATCTGGCCATGTTTCTATAGGGTTGGGTTTTTTTCTTCTTCATTAAGCAAATATTTATTTGAGCACCTACTGCGTGTTAGACTTTCTCCTTTTGATTTTTATTTATTTTTAAATTTATTTATTATAAAGTTGTGGGGTACACGAGAGGATTTGCTACATACATGGGCTGCACACAAGTGAGATTTGAGCTTTTAACTGGACCTCACTCCCCATGGTAGTGGACCAGGTATGCTTTGTCTTGTCATGTGCTCTTACTTTGCTCCCTCCCTTTCTCCCTTAGTGACTGCTGTTCCTACTATTATGCTAATGTGACTGTGATGATCAGGGACCACTTATGAGTGAGAACATGGGATAATGAATTATTTGTTTCTGTGGTAGTTCGCTTAGCGTGATGGTCTCTAGCTGTATCCAAGTTGCTGTGGAGGCCATGATTTTGTTCTTTATGACTGCATACTATTTCATCATACGTATATGTACCACATATTCTTTATCCAGTCCACTTTCAATGGGCAGCAAGGTTGGTTCCATGTTTCGCTATTGTGAATAGTGCTGCAATAAACCACATGTGCAAGTGTCTCTTTGGTAGAGTGATTTATGTTCTTCTGGATATATTGTTAGATTGTATGGAAGATAAATTTTTAGCTCTTTTCGGAATCTCCACACAGTTTTCCATAGAGACTGAACTAGCCTACACTCCCACCAACAATGTAGAAGCATTTCGTTTTCTCCACAGATGCACTAGAACCTGTTGTTTTTTGACTTAACAGTGATAGCCATTCTTACCGGAATTAGGTGGTTTGTCTTTTACATTTCTCTGATGATTAGTGAGGATGAGCATTTTTTCATGTGTCTGTTGCTGCTTTTATGTCATCTTCTGAGAAATGTCTGTTTATGTCCTTTGCCCGCTTTTTCATGGGGTTGTTTTTTTTTCCTTTTTGTTTGAGTTCCTTGTAGATCCTGGATGTTAAGCCTCTGTTAGATGTGTAATTTGCAAACATTTTTTCCCATTCTGTGTGTTGTCTCCCCACTTTCTTGATATTATCTCTTGCTGTGCAAAAGCTTTTCAGTTTGTTGAGGTCCCATCCATCTATCTTAGCTTTTATAGCATTCCCTTTTGAGAACTTGCTCAAAAATCAGTTGCCTACTCTAGTGTCCAGAAGGGTGTTTCTTTGGTTTTCTTCTAAGATTCTTATAGTTTGAAGTTTTACTTTCAGATCCTTGATAAAGTTTGAGTTGATTTTTGTATTAATATATGGTGATAGGTAGGGATTTAGTTTTATTCTTCTATATGTGGTTAGTCGGTTATTGGTGGCTTTATTGCCCATGCTTTGGTTGAGAGACCATGTTTCTACATCCGGAATCTCTGTCCTTTTCCTTTGATCTATGTGACTATTTCTGTACCATTACCATGCCACCTTGGTTACTGTAGCCTTATAATAAAGTTTAAAGTCCGGATGTGTGATACCTCCCACTTTGGTCCTTATGCTGAGAAGCTTTTTGGCTATTTGTGCTCTTTTTTTGTTTCCATGTGAATTTATGTATTGTCATTTCCAGGTCTGTGAAAAATGATATTTGTAATTTGATGAGTATTTCATCAAATCTGTAGATTGCCTTGGGTAGAATGGACACCTTGACAATACTGATTCCTCCGTTCTATGAGCATAGATTGTTTTTCCATTTGTTTGTGTCATCCTTGATTTCTTTGAGCAGCGTTTTGTAGCAAATTGAAAAGGTTTTTCACTTTTCTGCTTAGGTGATTGCCAAGGTATTTCATTTTTTGTTTTTTTATGGTTATTGTGAATGGGATTGTGTTTTTTATTTGGTTCTCTGCCTGTTTTTAGTTGGTGTATAGAGATGCAACTGTCTTTTCATGTTGTTTTTTGTAACCCAAGATTTTACTGAAGTCATTTATCAGTGCAAGGACACTTTTGACAGACTCCCTTGGGTTTTCTAGGTATAGAATCAAATAGTCTGCAAGGAGACATAGCTCAACTTCCTCTTCTCTGATTTGAATACCCTTGATTTCCTTCTCTTGTCTGATTGCTCTGGCTTGGACTTCCAGCACTGTGTTGAATAGGAAGAGTGAGAGTGGGCATCCTTGTCTTGTTCCAGCTTTTAGTGGGAATGCTTCCAACTTTTGCCCATTGAGCAAAATGTTGGCTGTGAGTTTATCACAGGTGGCTCTTGTTGTTTTGAGGAGTGTTCCTTCTATGACTAGGTGCTCAGGGGTTTTTATGAAGAAGGGGTACTGGATTTTGTTGAATGCTTCTTCTGTGTCCAATGATACAATCCTGTGGTTCTTGGTTTTATATCTGTTAATGTTTGTTTTCTTTAAATTGTTGAAACAGCTCATTTCTCTAGAATGAAGACCAATGGGCATGGTGGATAATCCTGGAAATTTTTTGTTGAATCCAGTTTGCTACAATCTTGTTGAGAATTTTTGCATCTATGTTCATCATCCTTATTGAGTCTTTGCCAGGTATGGGTATCAGTGTGATGGCAGCTTCATAAAATGAGTTGGTGAGAATTCTGTCCTTTTAGATTGCCTGGAATATTTTCAAAAACATTGGCTTCAGCTCTTCCTTATATATCTTGTAGAATTCAGCTGGGAAGTCATCAGGTCCAGGGCTTTTTTTTCAATGAGGAGGTCTCTTATGACTGAGTCAATTTCCTGAATTGCTATCGGTTTGTTTAGAGTTTCAATTTCTCCTTGTTTCAACCTTGGAAAGTTGTGTGATGCCAGAAAATCCTCCATTTCCTTCAGATTTTCTATTTTATTTGCAGAGAGACATTTCTAGTAATCTCTAATAATCTTTTTAATTTCTTCAGGGTCATTTGTGACATCACCTCTTTCATTTCTATTTTTTTTTGTCTTATTGATCATTTCTGTGATATTTTTGTCTGCTATATCCTACAATTGTGGCTTTATCATAGTGATCTAGATTTTTCTCCTAAAATTAGTATTTAAATGATCTTGCCTTTCCAGCTCCCTTATGTGTGATGTTAGACTGTTTACTTGTGATCTTTCTATTTTCTTGATTTGTGGTGTGATGCTGTGAATTTTCCTCTTAACACTGATTTCATGGCATTCCAGAGATTCTGATAAGATATGTCTTTGATTTCATTTGTGCTTAGGAATCTTTTTATTTCTGTCTTAATTTCTGTGTTGACTCATAAGTCATTCAGCAGCATGTTACTTAGTGTCCATGTATTTGTGGGTTTTGAGGGGATCTTGGTGGTGGTGATATTTATTTTTATTCATTTTTTGGACTTTTTGAAATTTGTGCAGTCTTGAATTATGTCTGAGAATGTGATTGATCTTGGAGTATGTTTCATGTGCTGACAAGTAGAATGTATACTCTGTAGTTATTGAGTGCAGTGTTCTGTAAATGTCTATTAAATCCATTTGATTAAATATTGAGTTAAGGTTCTGGATCTCTTTGTTGGTTTTTTGTCTTGATGATCTGTCTAGGACTTTTAGTGGGGCATTGGGGTTTCCTACTATAATTGCATGAGTGTCAATGTCCTCTCTTAGTCTACTTAGTAGTTGTTTTATAAAACCTGGTGCTTCTGTGTTGGGTGCATATATGTTTAAGATGGATATTTCTTGGTGGTAGATTGACCCTTTTATCATTTTGTGTCCTTTTTAACTTTTGATGGTTTGAAGTGTGGTTTGTCTGATAACAGAATAGCTATCCCTGCTCTATTCTGTTTTCCATTTGCCTGAAAGATAATTTTCCAATCACTGTTGAGCTGTTGTGGTTCCTTTACAGTGACATAAGTTTCCTGGAGGCAGCAGAATGTTGGATCATGCTTCTTTACTTAGTTTGTCACTCTATACCTCTTCAGTGGCTAATAATTATTGAAATGTGAGACTTTATCCCTGTCATAGGGCTCTTAATGGGTTGCTTTGCTTCCTTTTTAGTTTTGTAGTATATATGTTTGTTAATGTTCTGTATGCTCTGTTAACTCTGTGCTTGCCTGTACTTTTGTGATGGGTATGAATGTTCTTGGGTTTTTTTTTTCCCCTCAACACCTTCCTAAGCATCTCCTGCAGGGCTGGTCTGGAGGCAGCATATTCTCTTAGGGTTTGGACATTTGGAAAGAAGTTTTATTATTTATCACTGATGAAGCTTAACTTGGCAGGTAGAAAATTCTTGGCTGGAATTGCTTATCTTTGAGAGTTTTAAAAATGGGACTCCAGTCCCTTCTGGCTTGTAGTGTTTCTGGAGCAATTCTGATACACCTTTCCCCATAAGTGGTATGCCCTTTCTCTCTTGCTGGCTTTAGAATTTTTTTCTTCATGCTTACTTTGTAGAGACAGATTACTATGTGTCTTGGGTATCATCTTTCATGTGATACCTTGTGAAGATTATCTGAAACTCTTTCACTTGGATGATTACCTCCCTAGTGAGATGTGGA
Source organism: Carlito syrichta (assembly GCF_000164805.1). Lineage (NCBI taxonomy): Eukaryota > Metazoa > Chordata > Mammalia > Primates > Tarsiidae > Carlito > Carlito syrichta. The sequence continues at coordinate 27,025 of NW_007232883.1, forward strand.
AAGTTTTCTTGGATGATCTCATGGAATTCTTGTTCCAAGGTGTTCTCAGTCTCCCTTTCTACTTCAGGGATTCCAATTAGGCATGGCTTTGGCTTCTTGTCACAATCCCACATCTCTCAGAGACTTTGCTCATTCTTTTTTAGCCTTTTTTCCTGTTTTGGGGAGACTGGGTTAGGTTCATATTTTAGTCTTCAAGCTCTGAGAATCTTTCTTCTACCTGATAGATCCTGCTCCCTATGATTGCATTGTGTTTTTAAGTTCCAGGATGAAGTTCCTCATTTCCATTATTTTAGAATTGAAATTATTTCGGAAATTGTCCAACTTCACTTTTATTTCCTGTAACTTCAGTGAGTTTCACTTCTAGTGTCTGACTGTTCTCTATATGTTTTGCCTTCCAATCTCTGAGTTCTGAGACTGTCATCTGGATTCATATTGGGGGGGGAGGGCTTCCATTTTTTGTGGATTGATAGCTGCTTTTTCAGGCATTGTCTCTTTAAGATTGTGAGACTTTCTTATGTTTTCTTTCTTTCTTTCTTTCTTCATTTGTGATGAGTAGCACTTTCTTCTCTATATTCCTCTTTGGTTTTGTTGCTCTGAAGCTAATCAATATCCCTCTGTTCTAGGGCCCTTTCTGTCTTTCAATATAGATCATTCAGTTAAAGAGAGAGAAAGAGAGGGACACTTGCTTCTGCTTCATGTTCCACCCTGTGAAAGAACCCTCTGCTGCAGAGTTTTTTCCATAGTTAATCCAGTCAAGTTGTTTTTCAGACCCCGGTGCAAGTACTCTTCACGGAATGGGTAGGGGGATAGGTCCCCATCTGTTGCTTGCAGTTTGCAACCCAGAAAACTTTCCTACTGGGAAAGCCTTTGAGTGTCCTTCATGTTGCTCCCTCCCCATTCAAGTCCATGCTTGGCACTTGAAAGAGAATGAGTTCCCTGCCACAGGGGCATGTAGGATTGGCAGATGATCCTTCCTATCCTGAAGAGAGGGTTGCCCACCAGATGTTGGGGGCAAGAGGCAGTTGAATTTCATCTGTAGGTGAGTTTTCCCACCCTGGGAGTCAGCCGCTAGGCTCCTCTGGTGGAAGGCATGCTCTTGGAGGCTGAGTGAGGGTCTGTTCCCTGTTCCACTTGAGTTTGAGTCTCCTACTGCTGTTCCCTGAGCAGGACTCTTCTTGCAGTGGACCAATGACTTGCGTGTGGCTTGGAGGAGGGGAACTGACCCAGAATGTGTCAGGATAACTCACCCCTTCTCATACACAGACCAGGGTTTCAGTTCTTATGTGTGCACAGTGAGGTATGGGGTTCCCAGATTCTAGTGTCTTCTGTAGCTATCTGGTCACTATGTGTTCAAAGAGACCTTTGCTGGGTAAAGGGTGCTTCATCTATCCAAAACTATTCAGAGTGTCTGTGTTTATTGGTGACTGTGTTTCCTACTTTCTCCCTCACTCAGCAAGAGGTGCCAGTCTGCTGCTCCACAGTAGTCATCTTGGATCACTCAGTGGGGCTGACTTTTTAAAGACTGAATCCTAATCTTGAAAACATATAATAGAATAAATAGATGCATATTTTAGTGAACAAATACTAAGGGTACAAAGTCTTTAGTTCAAGTTCCAAGTCTTTCATTCTAGGTATTCCATATATATTTTGGTGCTCATAAACAAGTCAAGAAAACTTTCTAAGCTTCTGTCTGCAAATTGAGGCAAGAGGAGAGTGGTTTCATTACTTCAGAGAGAAGCAGTGTGAAGCCCTTAAGGTGTGAGGTATTGCAGATAAATGAAAGAGATTATTAAGGGCATGAATCTTGGGCCTTGTCTCCTGATAGAAAGGTGTGACCTGAGGAGAGAGATGTGTTGTAGCCTCAATCCTCATTCTGTGACTGAAAGAACATGTCAGTCCCACATCAAGTCAATGTACGGCTCACATGGTGTGTAGGAGGACTGTGGGACCAGCCACAGAGAGGGGGCTGTCTTGTGAATAGCCTCACTTTCAGTGAGTCACCTGAGAGAGCCAAATCCATCTGCCGTGCTGAGTGAAGAGCTCTACTGTCTTATGAAAGTCTCAGCAGTGCCTGTGATCGTTTCTTGGTATAATATTAAAATAGGTGTTTATTAGTTTTCCCCTTCTATTTGTACATAAAGGACTGAGTTCTAAATTAGAAAAAGCTAATATCCTCTTAATGGGATTGCTTAGGGAACACACACGATGAAATGAAATGTTTTAATGGAGTCTTTGGGTGAATCACCAGAAGAACTCGCACTTCAGTTTATAAAGTTTTCAGTTGCAAACAAACATGAAGACTGCAAAGAACTAACAGCGACAAGATTGAAATGCAATATTATGTTGAATGAAATCAGCCTCATGCACCAAAATATTTGTTGGAATGCCAAGTGTGTTTAGATCAATGTTCACAAGTGATAATATATAGCTGAACCAAATTCTAATAAATATCTTTGATTGATTAATTTGTGATTGTATCGTCTTCCACTTCCCCCCTTAGACCTTTGTAATTATCTCTAAATGTGTTTGGGAATCTTAAGGATATAATAAAGTGGAAACAGTTAGAGAGACACACCCACTCTCATTTCTACTATGCACTGGAGCTCAGATTCCTGCCTCTAGCATACATGCTCAGCACAAGAGCCCAGGAGACTCCAGGTCAGTAGGGGGGGAGGTGCCCTTTGATGTATTAGGGTAGGCAGTCATTTCCCTTTTCACAGATCTTCCTCCCAAAGGGATTACATTTTTGTGCAACTGGCCATTGAACTAAAGATTAAAAGAAAATGCAAAGCACATATCTTGAAATCATTGAAGGTGTAAAAATAGCTCCTGCAGAGAGACACGCAGGACATAATACTTCTTGAACATTGAAAATTAAACCCACAATTGTCCAGCTCAACTTGTGCCTGTGTGCAGAAAGTACACATATTCAGAGGCCAAATTCTGACAGCTTTTATTTATTATGCGAATTTATGTTGTGGCCTTGACTTTGATTTAAAACTAAGAGGAGGTCGCTAATTAAAGCAAACATCTTAATGAGAAGGCCAACCCAATTAAGCTTACATGCAAAAAAGGCAAATGAAATCCTCATTTCCTACTGTAGCTTCAAAAAATATCCAGAATTCAAGAATATTAAAAATATCATGGAGAAATCCATACACCCGTGAGACAGACCACACATGAACTTCACCCCGAGCACGTCCATCCTGTTACCAGCCCAGAGCCGCATTCCCTGTGACACCATCCCTTGGTGGACTGCATCATGGTTGTCCTCACACCTGGGCTCTTAGCACAGAACCATCTTGACTCCACATTTTCTCATCTCTCCAGATGTCAGCAGTTGCCTCAAGTCTATTCTACTTTTGAGTTACAAGAAAAATGGTGCAATGTTGTGCAGATGCAGTTTAATTCCTTTAACACTGCATGATCTTGAGCCGCTTTTTATCAAGGCTATGAGGGTCCTAATTAAGAAGATTGAAATGGGTTTGACATTGAAAACACACAACAAGAATTAGATCGAAATTAAGACTGAGCATTTATTTAACCCAGGTGCTGGTTTACAGGGGATGACCACAGAAAGAAATATTTTTTAAAACTGAAGATGAAAGAGCCCAAAATGCCAACCAGAGAGAGACAGGAGTTAAGAAGACCACAGGGAGCAAGAGAGGAGAGCAGGAAGTGATCTCAGACTAGAGGATACGGTGGGGGTTTTGAGGAGGAGAAGCAAAGCTGCTGGCTACCCGCAGGAGGCCCCACTGCCTCGGGACTTGCTGAGAAACACACACTGGCGCATTGAGACAGACTCCAAAACAAGCCAGTATGAAAATTTAAAACAAGATAAAAAACACAGAAGAAAGCATCACCTTGATTTGAGGGAATAGCAGATGCCACGAGAGTCTCTTACCAAAACAAACACAAGAAGTAATTCCTAAGTAAAGACACATCCTGCTTTCTCACCAAGGTCAAGGGCTGAGCTGGTTCCTGTGGTGGGAGTGTCTCCTCTGGCCCCAGATCACCCTTTTCTTCCCAGCCACGTGGGCGGTACCCTTGAGCACTCCTCCTCTGTCTGAGCACACATGGGCCAAGCCTGGATGAGAAGTGCTGGAGGTCAGGTGGGAGGAAAGGCCTCCCCCTCCTTAACTGTAGCGCTGCAGGTTGTTGCTTCTGCTGCCTCTGTGCAAGAGTCTGCCCCAGCATCCTCTGCCCAGAACACCTGGCCTTCATCCTGCTCACAGCCTGGACTCCTGCCCAGGGACCACTTGGTTGTAGCCTTACTAATGTGCCACTCCTCCAGACCTGGACCAGGCCCAGACTTCTGCCCCCAACCTGGCACCTGCTCAGACTCCACTGGGCTGCCTGAACCCTGAGGTATGTGTTTCATGGCCCTCAGATATTTTTCACCTCCTCTTAATTATTTTTCACTTCACAGATTTGCATTTCATTTTTTTTTATAGTTTGAAGTTCTCTGCTCCAGTTCAGAATATTTTAAAGTTCTTTTGATATTTTAAACATAATTATCTTAAAGTCCATGTCTGATAACTTTATTTCCCAAATCCCTCAGGTATTTTTCTTTTTCCTGTTGATTCTCTTGTATTTGTGACTTATTTTATCTTTTCATGTGCTTTACTGTATTTTATTTTTCCTTGTAACTTTTCATTTGATTATAATTTCAGATATGAAAAAGTTATTGAGTGCAAAGGATTTCTGAATATCACACAGACTCCTCATTTTTCCCTGTTTGTTTCACTATTTTCCCTTTCTCTTTGTGTGTGTATGTCTGTGTGAGTGTGTGTGTGCGTGTGTGTGTGTGAGAGAGAGGAAATAATTTTATACTATGTACTTCATATTTGCTTTTCTCTAGATGTTGGAACTCCCATTTTATCTTATTTAATTAACCTAATTAGCAGAGTTCATTCTCACTGTCAACCTACTCAATCTTGCAGACACTTCTGTCTAAAAATTTAAATAATATTGTAATATGTGTTCATAGGCTGCTATAAAAATGACCCTGGGATGCATTTTTCAGGATAGAAATACACTAAGAATACGCCTTCATTGAATTCCATCTTCGAATGTGGAACTGAGTAGAGAATGAAAATCAGAAAAACTCGTTCATTGATGTTTCTTCTAAAAATGTATTTGTGCTTGAAATTAAGGTCGTGTTTATGTTGATTGATTGAATGCAGTAGTGAGGTAATACTGTTTTCTTTGGCTCATTTTTTTGTTTATCATGGTCTGTTAGTTTTCAAGGTTGACTTTAGTTAGTGCAGGCATGTTACTCTGATAATGGTGTGTGGTTTTGAACCAAAAGGAGCCTGGCCTCATCAGTGGGTGTTGGATAATACTGGGCAGGACCTACACCATCAAGGGTTTCCTACAAGTTTTATAAGGGAGAGCAATACATTCTCATATTGCATTTATCCTGTTTTTATTTCTTTTTTTTTTTTTTTTTTTTGAGTTGGAGTCTCACTCTGTCGCCCAGACTAGAGTGCAGTGGCCGCTCCCGGCCACCGCAGCCTCGACCTGCTGGGCTCCGGCGATCCTTCCGCCTCAGCCTTCCAAGTAGCTGGAATTACAGGCATGCGCTACCACGCCCAGCTGATTTTTTGATTTATTGTAGAGATGAGGTCTCGCTGCCCAGGCGGGTCTCGAACCCGCGGGCTCAGGCAATCCACTCACCTCAGCCTCCCAAAGGCGCGGGATTACAGGCTGAGCCACCGAGCCCGGCTTCTGTTTTTATTTCTTATAACCAATAAAGAATGGAAATATCACATGTGACTGCTGAGACTGTGTTTGCCCCGGTGAGCAGAACCTGCCTCCTCAAGGTGAGTTAGGTGCCACCTTCTATCCTCCCCTCCTACCTGCAGCTTCCTCAGAACTCCGCTGAGACGAATTGTTAAAAATCAAGTATAATAAAAGCCCAAATCCAGGACATAGAAGACAAAATATAATACAAAAAATCAATGAAGCAAAAAGCTGGTTCTTCAAAAGGATAAACGAGATTGATGGTCCTCTAGCTAGACTGACCAAGAAAAAAAGAAAAAAAAAACCCAAATGAGAACAGTCAGAAACACAAAAGATGAAGTCACATCTGACCCTGAAGAAATACAAAAGATCATTAGAGATTACTACGTACACTTGTATGGAAACATACTTGAAAACCTTAAGGAAATGGAGGAGTTTCTGACATCACACAACCTACCTAGGTTAGAACAAGAAGAAATTGAGACCCTAAATAGACCAATAACAGTCAAGGAAATCGACTACATAATAAGAAAACTTCCTACAAAAAAAAAAGCCTGGTTTAGATGGCTTTCCAGCAGAATTCTACAAGACATTCAAGAAGGAGCTGATACCAATCCTACTGAAGGTATTCCAGGCGATTGAAAAAGATGGAACTCTTCCCAAATCATTTTACGAAGCCAAAATCACATTGATACCCAAG
>NW_007232883.1:33714-72749 GCF_000164805.1 Carlito syrichta
ATGCAGAAAAAGCTTTTGATAAAATCCAGCATCCCTTCTTGATAAAAACCCTCGAACATCGAGGCATACAGGGAACATACCTCAAAATAGTAAAAGTCATCTGTGAGAAACCCACAGCCAGCAGTATTCCTAAATGGACAAAAATTGGAACCATTTCCCCTGAAAACTGGAACAAGACAAGGATGCTCACTCTCACCTCTCCTATTCAACATAGTATTGGAAGTCCTGGCTCAAGCAATCACAGAAGAGAAGACAATCAGGGGTATCCAATAGGAAAAGAGGAAGTTGAGTTATCTCTCTTTGCAGATGACATGATTGTGTACCTTGAAAACCCAAGAGAATCTGTCAAAAACCTACTTACACTGATAAAGGACTTTGGCAAAGTCTCAGGATACAAAATAAATGTGCAAAAGACAATTGCATTTCTTTAAACCAATAATAATCAAACAGAAACCCAAATTAAAAGCACAATTCCATTCACAATAGCCACAAAAAAAAATGAAATACCTTGGCATCTTCCTAACCAGAGACGTGAAAGACCTTTACAATGAAAACTATAAAACACTGCTCAAAGAAATCAAAGATGACACAAACAAGTGGAAAAATATCCCATGCTTATGGATTGGAAGAATCAACATTGTAAAGATGTCCATCTTACCTAAGGCAATCTACAATTTCAATTCAATACCATCAAATTACCAGCAACATTGTTCTAAGACCTAGAAAAAACAACACAGGAATTCATATGAAAACACAAACAACCAAGAATAGCCAGAACAATCCTCAGAAAAAAAAGAAAATAAAAAAAGCAGTGGTATCACATTACCAGACTTCAAACTTTAATATAAAGCTACAATCATCAAAACAACTTGGTATTGGTACAGGAACAGGCATATAGACCAATGGTATAGAATTGAGATTCCAGAAGCAAAACCTCAATTTCTCAACCAACTCATCTTCGACAAAGTTTCCACCACCTACCACTGGAGAGAGGAGAACCTATTCAGTAAATGGTGCTGGGAAAACTGGCTGACCACATGCAGAAGATTGAAACAGGACCCCTATCTATCCCCATGTACAAAGGTTAACTCCAAATGGATCAGAAACCTAAATGTAAAACCTCAAACCTTAAGAACCTTAGAAAATGAAGGACATACCTTCATGGAAATCGGAACTGGCATCCAATTCCTGAACAAAACCCAAAACCCACAGATCATAAGAGAGTAGATAGACAAGTGGGACCTTATTAAACTGACAAGCTTCTGCAAAGCCAAAGAAACCATCAAGAGAGCAGGGAGACAGCCTACAGACTGGGAAAAAGTATTTGCCAACACCAGGTCTGACAAAGGCTTAACATCTTGGATCTACAAGGAACTCAAACATGCTGAAAAGAAAAAAACAAACAAACCCATTATAAATTGGGCAAAAGATATGAACAGACACTTCTCAAAGGAAGACATTCAAGCAACCAACAGACACATAAAGAAATGTTCAACCTCACTAATCATCAGGGAGATGCAAATCAAAACCACACTGAGATACCACCTAACTCCAGCCAGAATGGCAATTATCAACTCAAAAAATAACAGCTGCTGGAGAGGGTGTGGCAAAAAGGGAATACGTCCACACTGTTGGTGGGAGTGTAAACTAGTGCAATCTCTGTGGAAAGCAGTGTGACGATTCCTAAAAGCTGTAAATATCAACCTCCCATATGACCCTGCAATCTCCCTACTGGGAATATATCCTGAAGAACTCAAATCACTCTATAAAAAAGATACCTGCACACATATGTTTATCACAGCATTGTTCACGATAGCAAGAACCTGGAAGCAACCATGCTGCCCATCAAAAGAGGACTGGATTTAAAAAATGTGGTACTTATACATTTTGGAAATCTACAGTCATAAAAAAGAACAAAATCATGAATTTTGCAGCAACCTGGATGGAACTAGAGTCTATAATACTGAGTGACCTCTCACAGAAACAAAGATCTGAGTATCACATGTTCTCACTCATATAATGGACCTTGAACTTGCAATGTAATATTATAAGAAAATGACTGACAGTAGTGGGAAACTATGGGGGGGAGGGGGGAGATGGGATTAACGGTAGCAAATATCTGTCTGGGGACGGGAAACACCTCTTATCAACAGGGTGCCTGAATAAAACGTATTCATATACCTAACCCTTAACTGTACCCCACAACATCATAATAAACAATATTGATTAAAATAAATAAATAAATAAAAATAGAAATGTAAAAAGAAAAAATCAAGTATAATGAACAAGGTGGGTATGGTAGTTCACATCTGTAATCCCAGTACTCTCAGCACTCAAAGGCTGAGTCAGGAAGCCAAGAGTTCAAGACCAGTCTGTGTAGCATAGTGACACACTGTCTCTATAAAAAGTAAACAAAGAGCAATGTGCAAATACATGCAAGTGTTATTTACTTTAAAGTCAAGGAGAGGGGTTTAAACTATATGATGCATGTAAAATGTATACAGTGAATAGAAAAATATAGACTGTAGTCAACCTCACTACCTGCTCCTCAACATGGAGATCTTCTCATCCACAAGGTATACAGAAAGCAATTGTATGAAAACACGGACAGTTTATCTTTTACTTAAAAATATCAGATTGTAAGATGTAATTTTGCTTAAAACATGCTTTGTCAATAATATGTGAATATGTTTTTTCTTGAAAAAAGAAAAATCAACTTTAATCACATTTTTAAATTTAATGAAGCCAAAGGGATTCTTTTGAAATTGAAAAGTCCAGTGATCAGCTGAACAACGTTGTTTTGAATTATCTTGCAATCTGAATAACCTGTGCTCTTTTTACAGGGATCCTTGCTCTTCCCCACCGCCTTCTTTCTCCTGTCTTTCTGTCTCTCTTGCCTTCCCTCCCCCAGACCTTCCCTTCCTTCATTCTTCAACCATGAATTAGTCACACTCCCGTGTGTGTGGGGAGAGCAGACAAAAGGGGAAGATTAAACAAAGATGAGAAGGAGAATTAAAAGGTGAATACAGTAGCAACTTGATAATAAAATATCAAAAAAGACTGTTTTATGTGGTATTGTTAAATTGACTTTTAAAATGTCTCCCAATTTAAAAAATGTCAATAGAGTGGCAAGAAAGTCTGGGCTTTGAGTGCACCCACCATCCCACCTGTGCACATTTTCATTCTTCCCCCCACCTCCCTCCCTTCTGAGTCTCCAATGTCCATTATATGATTGTTTATGTTTTTGCAGATCCTTAGTTGAGTTCTCACTTAACATTCAATATTTGGCTTTCTGTTCTTGTGTTAGTTCACTTAGGATGATGTTCTCCAATTCCATCCAATTGCTGCAAAAGACATTATTTCATTCTTTTCTTTAAATAGTTGAATAGTGTTCCAAGGTGTGTGAGTGTGTGTATGTATGTATGCATATATATCCCCACATTTTCATTATCCACTGATTCCGTGTTGGACATTTAGGTTGATTCCACATTTTTGCAATTATAAATTGTGTTGTGATAAACATACGAGTGCAAGTCTCTCTTTTGTGTAACCTCTGATCCTTTGGGTAGATATCTGGTAGTGGGATTGCTGAATTGAACGATAAACCTATTCTTAGTTCTTTAAAAGTACAATGAGATACCACCTTACACCAGCGGTGTCCCTGTAAAAAGTGTACAGATTATTCAGATTGCAAGGATCCCTGTAAAAAGTACACAGATCATTCAGATTGCAAAATAATTCAAAGCAATGTTGTTAAGCTGATCACTGGACTTTTTAATAGATGTTGGCAAGGGTGAAGTGAAAGAAAACGCTTATACACTGTTGATGGGAGTGCAAATTAGTACAACCTCTATGGAAATTGGCCTCCCAGACTTTAAACGAGGCTCATTTCTCCTGTTATTGAAGGGTTTGGGCCTACACTTGCATGCATTCTCTATTCCATTTGACCTTTTTGAATAATCAGAATTTATTCTTTTAAAATGTTATCCATTTAGAAATCAGTGTTAAGAAAGAAACTTATTTGTTTGATATTGAAGATTGAAGCAGTGCTGAGCTTGAAACTTTCTGTAGCTGAAATCTAAATTTACGATTAAAAATTTAATGGAGGAAGAAATTAATGTACTATATAGGAAAAAATTCTTAATGACCTAGGTTAAGAAACATAGAAGTGATATTATTAAATACTCCAGTGGTATTCAGTTTGAATCTTTCTTTTATTTTATGTAATATTTGATGTTAATATTTGTTTTAATCTATTTACAAAAAGTAAAATTATATGCTAGTTTCTAGCCTGATTAGATTTTAACAACATACTATTTCATTCAATGCATAGGGATTTTAGCTCATGTTATTTAATACTCTGATGATGTTATTTCTAATTTGTACATTTGAGTCTTAGTTACTTTTGGTTAAAAAAAACTGAGCAATAAATTTATGCCTGAACACATATCTAATAAAAATATTTGCTTTTTTAACACATTATTTTCTTCCTAAATAATTTATGGACAGTGTTACATCAATAATAACTATTAAAAATAATTATGTATATACTACCCCCTATTCTAATTTCCTTACTTAGTGTTATCATTATGGTTTTAGTATAATCACTGTCCAGGGCTCTGACACCACTTCTCATTCATTTATTCATTAAATATTTATAAATTCTAGGTACTGTTAAAGAGTTTGATGGATTCAATGATGAAAAAACACAATCTACTTACATTTATGGACTTTGAGATTCTAATGTAATAGTTACAAAATAAAAAATGAATTAAATAAACACGGGCTACCAATGAAGGCCATGAGAAAAAATCAAGCCACATGAGAGGGAGAACTGGTGGCTGCTTTAGATCGGTTATCACAGAAGACCTTGTCACAGCAGTGGTGAAGCAGAGAGCTGAAATGAATCCTCACAAGTCATACGAAACTGGGGATGAAGCATCAATGAGAACAGCAAGCGTGGAAAACTGAAATAGAAAAGAGTGTGCCATGTGAAAGGGATAGCAAGCAAGCCAGAACAGATGGAACGGTGTGAAACTCCTCCTGGGGTTGATGTTAGTACAACATGATGAGGAATGACATGGTCTGATGAAAATAATTGAAACACTGTTCTGGATGTTCTACGGAGAAGTAAGTATAGGAAGCCAGCCGTGGCAGGAGGCCGGTTTGAAGGACACTGCGGTGACACTGGTGATACTCAGTGGAGCTTATGCTAGGGTGGGAGCAGGAATGGTGGTAGAAAATGTTCTCATGCCTTGGAGACAGCACTGGTCACATGCCAAAGAGTTGCACATGGGGTGGGGGGGGGAGAAGCCCCTGAGTAGGCTTGAATGGAGGATGCAAGGAATACACCGATTGAGAGATGAACTGGAAGTGGTCTCTTGAGGATTTAAATCCTGCTATAGACATGTGCAGTTTGGACATTTTTTATATCAAGTCTGCTACAGATTCTTTAATATCATCAACTTTTCAGAGCTAATTTATGTATTTTTCTATAATACATCACTTTTCTTTTTCATTTACTTTTATTCTTTATTATTTCATTCCTCTAATGACAGAGATTTAATTAACTCCTTTTTCCTAGTTTATTAAGTTTAATCTGAGATCATTTTTTAAACTTTATTTTCAATACAATACACGTTATTCACTGCAATATATACTTTTCAAGAATCGAGACAAACAAAAATATATTTATTGAACACATTAGCGCATTATGTGTAATAGGTGGATGACAGTGAGAACTCAGTTTTTAAAAGAGGAGACAAATTTGAATGAGGCCAAATTATTATCCTCAAGAAATAGACTCTAGTGGATGAAACTGACGAGTAAGCAAGTATGATTTAAAGAAAGATGTTTAAACATTAATATGACAGCAAAAAGATTAGTTGAACTCTCTTTAGAAAGGAAGCTTCCTTTATAATGTTTATTTTTTTAATCCACTCAGTTTTAATTTTTAGTCACCATGCATTTGTCAAACAAACCATTGTTTAGAAACTGCTAGTGACCAACTATTTGTATTACAGTTCTCAAATACTTGCACCCTCTTCCTAAGAGAGCATTCTGCACTTTTGCTCTGAAACCTTGCTTAGCTGTGGGCATGACAAATCCCGAGGAGGGGCTGCTGCTTCAGCTGGTCTCAGAGTAAGACGATGGTAAGCAGGAGCACAGTCTCCAAGAAGCCACAGCCAGCATGTCACCAGGCCAGAAAACAGACTTGGTTGATATAAGCCCAAAACACCACCGATGACAACAAAAACAAGCCCACTTTGTTTTCTAATACAGACACTTGAACCGTAAATTTCCTTTTAAACATTGCTTTTGTTGTGTGTCAGTCAGGGCTCAATCAGAGAAGCAGAACCAACAGGAAATGTATGCACAACACACACACACACACACACACACACACACACACACACACCTCTCAGTATATGTGATAGTGTGTATATATATGTGTGGTGTGTATCAGGGAGTGAGTGTAATCAACTGTGGGAGCTGGTGAAGCAGCTTCTAAGCAGCAGTACCTCTGGTTTATGCCGAAGCCTGAATTCCAGAGGGCAGGCGGGCAGGCAGGCAGTCTGCAAGGGGAGAGGGATGTCAAATAGGAGAGATCAAGAACAGGCCAAAGCAGCATGTGTGAGCTGAGCTCCCTGAGGAGGAAAGAAAGGCCCTGTCAGTTTTTGCTGTGTCCTCTGTCAAGTTGTGGGGTGTCCTGAAGAAGCCAGAGTCTTTGTCAAGGAGGTAAATGCACACTTGGTCCAGCAGTCAGAAATGCTGGAGGACCAGTTGTGGAAGGTGAAGCAGGCCCTGTCCCATCTCAGAACGATGAGGTGTCAGTACTACAGCGGTACCGAGGGAGCCACAGGTCGGCTGCTGCTGCACATCTGCCCTGATTATCTGCTTTGCCAAGAACATGCGGGGGCGGAAATTCTAGCTAATGTAGACAAAGTATACATTACAAAGACCCCACAAGCTGCAATCCAGATACTTGGAATTCTTCTTTGGAATATGGTTTATTTAGAAGCCTGTGTGTGTGTGTGTGTGTTTCAATTTCCAAGTATGGGAATATTTTTAGCTACCTAATTTAGGCTTACTTGCTTTTAATGTCTAGTTGTGATTAGGAAACATGTCCCATTAGATTTCTGTCTTTTGCCATTTATTGTCGTTCATTTTATGTCCTGGTAAATAGTTAATTTTGACCAATCCTCCGTGTATTCATGAAAAGAATATGTTTTCTTCAACAGGCGGTGGTACTGTCCTGTAAATGTAAATTAGGTCAAGTTAGTTGAGGGCGGTATACAAGTCTTCTAGATTCTTATTGTTTAATATTTTTACTTATTTTATCCATAATTAAGAAAGACATGCAAATATCTAGCTATGATTGTGTATCTATCTGTATCTCACTTTAGTGCATAACGTTTGAAGCTCTGTGATTTGGTAAATACATGTTTATAATGTTTATATATTTCTGATGAAGTACTCCATTTATCATTAGGAAATGCCAGTTTTTTATTTCTTTGTCCTAAACTGTATTTTGTCTGATAGAAGTATAATAAACTATACAAACTTTCTAATAGCTTCTGTTCCCATTCTTTTTATTTTAACCATTTTGTTTCTTTATATTTAAAGTGTTTCTTATGTAGATTCTATCATTGGATCTTCTTCACCCAATGAAGACAACCCTAGCATTTTAATTAAATTTTTATCCACTGATATGTAATGTAGTTATTGATATGATTCAGTTTAATTTTACTATTTTGCCATTTGTTTTCTACTTTCCCTTGATTTTTGTTTCTCTGTTACTATTTTTTCTGCCTTCCCTTTGGTTAATTTCTAGTTTATAAGCTGTATATCCATTTACTATTTTTTTCTAGTGATTCATCTATTGCTAACATTTATATCCTTATCTTTTCAAAATGTATCCTTAATGTCAGTCCACGCTCACTCTCACATTGCACCTGGGACTTCACACTTGCTGTGTCTTCTTGTTTTATTCCTGACCTTGTTCCATTCTCACTTTGAGCTTCTCACTTCACCCCTTCTCAGGTTGCACTATAAATTTTCTCTCCATTTTACAAAGTAGTATCGTAAAACAATATAATTGTATTTATTGTCTTCTTCCTCTTTTCTTTCTTCTATTTTTTCCTGTAATTTTTATTTAACATTCATTAGAAGACTGTCCTAATATTGTTACTGATTTGTTTTCAATAGTCAGTTGTTTTTTAGGACATCATAAGAAAAATGTATCATTTTCCATTTAACTCACTATTTTACATGTTCAGTTCTCTTCTTTCCTTCCTATAGATTGAAATTTCCCCTTCTTGCTGAAAAGTCTCCCTTAGCTTTTTTTTGTAGTGCAGGTTTGTTGGTGATGAATTCTCTCAACTTTTATTTATCTGAAAATGTAATCATTTACCTATTTTTGTTTCTGAAGGAAATTTTAATTGGATATAGAATTCTGAGTTAATAGTTGCTTTAAACACTTTAAATAAATTATTCTATTGTCTCTTAGCTTCCATTGCTTCTAAGAAAAAGTTAGCCATCATATGTACCATTCTTTCTCTGATGTAATGTGTAGTTTCTCTCTGGTGATGTCAAGATTTTCTCCTTTTCTCTTTCTTTCTTCCTTTCATCATTTATTCCTTCTCTCTCTCTCTCTCTCTCTCTCTCTCTCTCTCTCTCTCCCCCTCTCTCCCTCTCCCTCTCCTCCCTTCCTTCCATATGCCTAGTATATATGCAAATATAATCTCCAAATGAGAAATGAGAAAAGAATGAAAATTGGTTAGAAAGTGACATTGAATGCAATACTATTTCTATTGTTCTACATATTCCTAGGCTCTGTTCATTCTTTTTTAAAAATTTTTTCACTTTTTCAGAGTGAAAATTTTTTATTTTTCTTTCTTAAAATTTACTGACATTTCTCTTTGTTATTCTTGAACTGTGGTTAAGCTGATTCAATAGTTTTTTTTTTTTAATTTCAAATATTGTCTTTTTTTGGTTGCAGAAGTTTGATTAGGTTTTTTTTTTTTTAATTATTTCCATGCAGGAGACATGTTTATGGAAATTGGAACTGGCAACCAATTCCTGATCAAAACCCCAAATGCCCATGCTATAAGAGATAAGATAGACAAACGGGACCTCATCAAACTGACAAGCTTCTGCAAAGCCAAAGAAACCATCAAGAGAGCAGGGAGACAGCCCACAGACTGGGAAATAATGTTTGTCAACAGTATGTCTGACAAAGGCCTAATATCTAGGATCTACAAGAAACTCAAACATGCTGAAAAGAAAAAAATGAACAGCCCCATTGCAAAGTAGTCAAAAGATATGAATAGATAGTTCTCAAAAGAAGATGTATAAGCAGCCAACAGATACATGAAAAAATGTTAAGCCTCGCTTCTAGCTATCACAGAAACACAAATTAAAACCATACCGAGTTACTGCCTAACTCCAGTCAGAATGACCATCATCAATAACTCAAAAAACAACAGATGCTGAAGAGGATATGGTTTAAAGGGAACACTTCTACACTGTTGGTGGGAGTGTAAATTATACAGCATCTTTGGAAAACAGGGTGGCAATTCCTAAAAGTTAAAAAAATCGCCCTTCCATATGACCCTGCAATCCCTCTTCTGGGAATATACCCAGAAGAACTCAAACCACTCTATTAAAAAGATAACTTCACACGTATGTTTATTGTAGCCTTGTTCACTACAACAAGAACATGGAACCAACCGTGCTGCCCATCAAAAGAGGACTGGAATTTTTAAACGTGGTACATATACACAATGGAATATTATGCAGCCATAAAAAAGAACAGAATCATGAACTTCGCAGCAACCTGGATGGACAAAGAGTCTATAATACTGAGCTATCTTTCACAGAAACAAAGAACTGAGTATCACATGTTCTCACTGATAAGTGGACCTTGAACACCCATCGTAATACTATAAGAAAAAGACTGACAGTAGTGGGAAACTGCGGCGAGTTGGGGGGACAGGGAAGGTGAGATTGGCTGTAGTGGGAATCTGCCTGGGGAAGGGGGAACACACCTCATCAACAAGGGTACCTGTATACCTAACCCTGAATTGTACCCCACAATTTTAAAATAAAATATTTAAAAGTTAAATAATAATAACTTCTGGGCAACCCCTTTGGTTCCCCTCCTACTATGGGAGCTTTCCTGTCCTCTCAATAAATCCTGCTTTCTCACTTAAAAAAAAATTAAAAGAAAATAATTTCCATTTATTTCCTGATATCATCTCAGGGCAGTTTCTGTTGGCTGCTTTATTTCTCTTCTTACCATGGGCCATATTTCTTGTTTCTTTGCTAGTAACTTTCAATTGTAGTTGGATATCATGTTGTGCTGTAGACTCTTTAAATTGCTCTCTCAAGAATATTTAGTTTCAATTTAGGCAATCAGTTCAGTTGCTGGCTGGTGCCCTTAAACTTTTGTTGTGGGGAAATTTTGTGGAATGACTGAAGTATTTCCAAAATCCCTATTTCTTGATGGGATTCATGCTCCAAGGTGTTTCTCTTGTGGATCTTGATTATTTTGTTTCTGTGTTTTGTTAGGATGGTTCTGAGTGGGTTTTACTTTATAACAGTCTTCAAACAATGTTCTTGACATGTACTTCCTGATGATACAATTTGATGTTCAGTGTATTAGTAACAAGGTCACTGCACTGAGGCTGGCCCAGAATTCCAGTATCTTTCAGTATTGCTAGACCCATAGTATTACTCTTTCTCTTTAAGTCCTATAAGATCTACTTCTCTCTGGTAACCTCAGCCAAAGACTCCTGGTGACATCTATCACACCCTTCTGTACGGTTTCCTTCTTTCATTGCTGTGTCCAGTGTAGGCATAATTATCATTCCGTGCTTGGATTTCAACTTTGCACCTGGTTCAGAAATCTGTCCCCAGGCCGAAAGCTGGAATAATCATGTGTTCACATCTAGAGTTCTCTTCTCTTCTCTTCTATCTTATCTTATCTCTTTCGATCTTTTCCCATAGTTTTGTGGTTGTTGTCAGCAGTAGAGTGAGAATGGTACAAGTTACTCCATCATACATAGTAGCAGAAGTCTTGACTGTTTTCTTAATATTATTCTGTTCTACAAATTCTGAAATTTCGAATTGATTTTATCTTTAACACATGGACTTCTTAAGAGAGAGTTTTCTTCCCATTGATGAGAACCTTTTGTGGGGAGTTGGGCGTTGTAATGTTAAGTCCCCTTTTTATTGTGTTGTGATCAGAAAATTGTGTTTGCTATTTCTACTTTTGGAATTTTTTGAGGCTACATTTTTTTGGCCTACTTTTCACACATGTTCTGACAATCTTATGAATTTATGAATCTTATGACTAAAAAGACTTATATGTGCTTATAGGATGAAACATTAACAACATAGCAACTGCAACTAACTTATTAATTATCTTGTTAATGTATTCCAAAATTACCTTTTTAAAAATCCACTTGAATTGCTATGTATTGAGAAAGGAAAAATACACTCTCTTGTTTTTAATTTTTTTCTTTTCAGTTTATGTCTCCTATGCTTTTTGAATTGTGACTATTAATGAATGTTATTTGGTACATGACTGTTAAATCATTACTAAAAATTGCAGTTTAGCATTATAAAGTTTTGCCTTTGTTTACTTAAGTGTAATTCCTACTTTTATTTAAACATTTAAAATCTTAAAAACTACTTCTTGCTTTATTTTCATTTGCCTCATATACCATTACTCATTTATTTCAGTCCACATATTCTCTTTTAAGTTTTTAGTTAAATTTAGGTTTTATGTGTATGTATGCCCTATTCCTGATAATTAGAAGGCATGTATTTTGGTTGTAGTAATCAACTAGATAATTTTTGTTAGGTCAGTGAGCTGGTTTCATGGATAAGATGCAAAGAGTAGGTCAGAGAAAGTTTATTTAGGAAGCAGATCAGCAAGAACGGGTGGATCCACCTCTCCGAGATTGGAGAGGTGGCCAGACAGTGAAGTAGCATTTGGCAGCAAATGCTTGAGGTTGAAAACTTTTTACAGCTTCCCGGCAGTAGGGGTAGGTCGCCATGGTGATGAAGTGGTGAACAAGGGCAGATAAGCACAGGAACTATTGCATGATGGGGTGGTTGTCTGTGTCATGCATGTAGGTCAGGAAGGGGCGATCACAGAAGGTTAGGTCAGCTTGTCTCTTTGTGACAAATACTTTGTGACAAAGAAGACAAATACTTTGGATAAAAGGTAGTTAGTCCAAAGCATGCTTAGGGGGTTGCAAGACAATTATCAGTAACTACTTCTGGGGAACTGATTTTGTCCCTTGTTAATGATTAGAAGGTGGGTTAAAATAAGCTCCTGAAAATGCACAACAAAGCTAAGCAATGTTAGAATACCTGCCGCACTGACTGAAGTTACTCCATTTTGGTTTTTCACCCTTTCAATTATTACTTTATATATCATTCTTAGGGTTTTAATTTCCTTACTCTGGTTTTTATTAATAGCAGTCCTAATGGCTTTTGTGCAAGGGAAGTTGTGTCACTGTGCAGGACTTTCACATACATTGCAAGATATTTTACATTTATTGCCCCACCCAGCAAATGCCAATGATAAACCCGCTATTGTGATTATTGAAACATTCCCATAGATAATAAAGTGTTTTCTAAGTTGGTAATACTCTTCTTGGTATATAAATATTCACTTCGAAAATAAATAGTTGCTGGGTGCAAAAGTAATTGCGGTTTTGACTGTGAATTTTAAATCACTATAACTCGACTCAAACACATCTTTATTAATCAAAATAGGAACCATTACAATCAACACATTGTTGCCAATGAGAAATACGTTTGTTTATTTCTGTAGCATAAAAATCCATGCTTCAGGATTCAACAAATACTTAGAAAAGCATTTTCCCTGCAAAAAGTTGTCAAGATGCTTGAAGAAGTGGTAATCAGTTGTTGAGAGATCAGATGAATATGGAGGATGACGCATAACTTTGTAGCCCAATTCATTCAACTTTTGAAGCTGTGGTTATGTGACGTGTGAGCAGGCATTGTCATAGAGAAGACTTGGCCCCTTTCTGTTGGCCAATGCCAGCTGCAGATGCATCTCATTGGTTTGCTGAGCATACTTCTCAGATGTAATGGCTTCATAAAGCTGTGGTGGATCAGACAGGCAGCAGACCACCAAACAAGAACTATGACCTTTCTTTGCTGCATGTTTGGTTTTGGGAAGTACTTTGGAGCTTCTTCTTGGTCCAACCACTGAACTGGTCGTCACACATTGTATAAAATCCACTTTTTGTTGCACATCACAATCCAATCAAGAAATGATTCATTGTTATTGCATAGAAAAAAAGGAGACAACACTTCAAAATGACATTTAAAAAATTTCAGTCAGCTCATGAGGCCCCACTTATTGAGCTTTTTCAACTTTCCAACTTGCTTCAAATGCCAAAAAACATAGAATGATCAACAATAAATTCTTCAGCAACTTCTCTTGTGGTTGTAATAGGATCTGCTTCCATGATTACTCTCCACTGGAGTGGTCAAACTTCCAATGGCCAGTCACTATACTCCTCATCTTCCAGGCTCTCATCTCCTTTGCAAAACCCACCACTGCACTGTATGTTCATTAGCAGTTCCTGGGCCATATGCATTGTTGATGTTGTGAGTTATCTCTGCTGCTTTACAACCTGTTTTGAACTTGAATAAGAAAATCTCTCTTTGTCTAACATCATTTTCATACTCTAAAAGAAATATAAACAGCAAGAAATAAATCATTAGCCAAAAAAAGTGAGAAATAGACATTAAAATGATGTATAACATAACTACATTTATTAAGAATGTATTCCAGTACCATGTCCACTTGTATACCTAATCCTGGATTGTACCCACACATCTATAGAATAAAATATTTATTAAAATGTGTTCTAATATAAAATGGTAAATTTCAACTTTCCAAAACCGCAATGACATTTGCACCAGCCTAATAGTAATTTCTTCTTTCACTATCACCATCTATTCTGCTAGTTTTTAAAAAAATGTTATTTTTTTACTCTCAACTCTATTTGTGATTCAGCTATTGATTTATCAGTTTTTGGATCCTGACTACTAAATTTAGGAATCCATCGTGGTTAAACTGTGATTCACATTCTTTGCCCCTATCTCTTATAACTTTCATCAATTTCATTAGGTATACACCACCAAGGTTTAGACCATAACTTTGTGTTCTATACTATAATCTGTATTTTTTTTTAATCTTAGTACTACAAATAAATATTCTCAATACTCATTGCATTTTTGTCCCAATATTTCAAGTTTACTCTTGGTATGATTTTAGAAAAGTACTCAAGGCCTTTACATTTGAAAGACAGTTTGATGAGTATAAAGTGTTTGGATTATATTTTTATGGAAATTCTGTAGGTATTTCTTTACTCTGTCCCAGTGTTGCTATGGAAGTCTCAGATTTTTTTTTTCTTTTAGCTTCTCTATTCAGAGAATTCTTATCTTTGAAGTCAATTGGTGTTAATTGTTTCTATCTTAAAATTAACTTTCTAGGTTACTGTTTTTCCTGAACAAAGTGCTTCCTCTAATTTGTTGATGCATGTTTTATTCCTCTTGAATTTGTCTTTAAGTATTTGTTTGGCTCCATATTTGATTTTCTTCTAGGATCAACTTCATTGATGAAACTATTCAGTCTTAAATCGGTCACACTTTTTATTTTTTCTGATCTTATAAAACTATTTACACTTCATTGACTTGCTTTCCCCATTCTGTTCTCTGTATCCAGTGTTACAGCTTTGTCTGGAAAGGGCAGTAGGTAACTATTTAGGCTTTGTGGACACATGTGGGCTCTGCCGCATATTCTTCTTTGCCTTAGTTTCGTTTTTATCAGCCATCTGAAGCCACACATTGCTCATAACTACGTAGATATTGGGTAGGCTGGGTTTGCTTTTGGGGTTGTGCTTTTCAGGGCCATGATCCTATGATCTATGTTTGTTGCAGTGACTCTTTTTTTGCATTTGCCAGTTTCATTTTCTTTTATGGGATAAATGTTTTTATTATTATTATTTAGACTTCTTTGATGAGTGTTGCCAATTTACATTGTATATTATTTTGTTTTCTTGTCATTTCTTTCTTGAACTTAAAAAAAAAAACCTTTGCTTAGTGATCTTGCAACATTGATGTGATTAATTTACTGTTTTTAAAATTTAGAGTTTGTTGTTCATGATTGTTGTCATTTCTGTAGAAACATTTTTTTGGTGAGATTTTGCAGCTGCCATTGACTGGCCCTGTCTCCTCACACACACCTTTCTTTTTTCCTCTTTCTTTTTTTTCTTTCTTTTTTTTTTTGTTTCTTATTACTCCCTCGGAGGGAAGGTGTACCGTTCCTGGAAGTACTGCAATACCAGGCCGATGCGTGGAGTGGACGGAGCAAGCTCCTATTCCAACTTCCTGCTCCAAAAATCCATTTTATATATTGTCCTCGGATAGAGGACGTATCAGATATTAAACTGATAAGAACAGATACTACACTTGATCTTAGCCAAAAGGTCAAGAAGCAATTTTCCACTTTCTTTTATTTTTTATTTTATTTTAAAGTTGTGGGGTACAATACAAGATTAGGTATATAAGTGATCATCATGCAGGTGAAGTTTGGGCCTCCCATTGAACCTCACTTTGCCTGATTTGGGTTCAGGTGTCTTTATTGGTTTTATGTTGATACTGCCAATCCCTTTCTTGTAGTATTGATAAATGTCCAGGATCCACTTGTGAGTGAGAACATGTGGTACTAAGTTCTTTGTTTCTGTGATTGACCACTTAATATTATAGACTCCAAATTCATTCAAATTGTTTTGAAGTCCATAATTTTGTTGTTCGTTATGGCTGCATAATAGTCCACTGTGTATATGTACCACATTTTTTCATCCAGTCCATTTTTGATGGGCAGCGTGGTTAGTTCTGTTTTTGCTACTGTGAATAAACATGCACGCGCAGGTATCTCTGCAGAATGATTCGAGTTCTTACAGGTATATTCCCAGAAGGGGGTTCACCGGGTCATATGGAAGGTCAATTTTTAGAGTTTTTTTTTAGAAACTGTCATAATGTTTTCCACAGAGGTTGTACTAACTTACACTCCCACCAACAGTGTAGAAGTGTTCCCTTTTTCTCTGCATCCTCTCCAGCATCTGTTGTTTTCTCAGTTATTAATTATGGACACCCTAACTGGAGTTAGGTGGTATTTCAGTGTGGTTTTGACTTGCATTTCTTTGATGATTAGTATGTATCTGTTGGCTGCTTGCATGTCTTCTTTTGAGAAATGTGTTTTAATATCTTTTGCCCACTTTTTAAGAAGGTTGCTTATTGCCATCTTTTTGCCACATTTGAGCTCCTTGTAGATCCTGAATGTTACACGTTTGTCAGATACACAGTTGACAAATATTTTTTCCCATTCTGTAGGCTGTCTGTTTTGCCCACTCTCTTGATGGTTTCTTTGGCTTTGCTGAAGCTTTTCAGTTTGATGAGGTCCCACATGTTTATTTTTCATAAGGGTGTCTGCTGAGTTTTCTAAGGTTTTATAGTTTGAGATTTTAGGTGTAGGTCTTTGATCCATTTGGAGTTGAGTTTTGTGTATGGTGATAGTTAGGTTTCTGCTTCATTCTTCTGCATGTGACCAGCCAGTTTTCCCAGCACAATTTACTGAATAGGTTCTTTGCTCCCCAGTGGTTGTTGGTGGAGGCTTTTGTGGAAGATGAGTCGGTTGAGAAATTGAAATTTTGCTTATGGGATCTTATCCTGTTCCATTGGTCTATTTACCTGTTCTTATACCAATACCAGGCTGTTTTGATTATTGTATCCTTATAATAAAACTTAATGTCTGCAAGTATGATACCTCCCACTTTGTTTTGCTGAGGATTGTTTTGACTATTCATGGTAGTTTATATATTTCCATACAAATTTCTGTATTGTCATTTCCAAGACTGAGAAGAATGATGTTGGCCATTTACTAGGAATTTTGTTGAATCTGTAGATTGCTTTGGGCAGGCTGGACATCTTAACACTGTTGATCCTGTACACTGAGCTTTTGCCTAAGTCCTTTATCAGTGCAAGGAGGTGTCTGACAGATTCTCTTGGGTTTTCAAGGTATAGGATCATATTGTCAGCAAAGAGGGACAACTTAATTTCCTCTTTTCCTGTTTGGGTGCCCCTGATTTCCTTGTCTTGCCTGTGCTAGCTAGAACTTCCAACTCTATGTTGAACAGGAGGGGTGAGAGGGAGCAACCTTGTCTTGTTTCAATTTTGAGGAGAAATGCTTCCAATTTCTGTCCCTTTAGCAATATGTTGGCTGTGGGTTTATCATAGATGGCTATTTTGAGGTATGTGCCCTCCATGCTTAGGTGTTCAAGGGTTTTTATCAAGAAGGGATGTTCTGGATTTTGTCAAAAACTTTTTCTACACCTAATGATATAATCATGCGTTTCTTGTTTTTATATCTGTTGACATACTGAATTACATATATGGTCTTGCCAATGTTGAAACAGCCATGCATCACGGGGATGAAGCCTACTTGGTCATGGTGGATGATTTTTGAGGTGTAGTTGGATCCTATTTGCTAGAATCTTGTTGAGAATTTTGCATCTCTGTTCATCAGGGATATTGGCCTGTAGTTCTCTTTCTTTGTTAGGCCTTTACCCTGTTTGGGTATCAGCGTGATGTTAGCTTCATAAATGATTTGTTTCTCAATTGCCTGGAACACTTTCAATAAGATTATTTATCAGCTCCTCCTTGTATGTTTTGTAGAAGTTCAGTGTTGCCATCTGGTCCAGAGCTCTTTTTTTTTTTTTTGTAAGTAGCTTTCTTATGATGGAGTCAATTTCCAGGGTTGTTATGGGCATGTGTGTGGTCTCAGTTGCTTCTTGTTTCAGCCTTGAGAGGCAGTGTGATGTCAGAAAGTCCTCCATTTCATTTAGGTATTTTGAGCTTGTTTCCATACAGGTGTGCAGAGTAATCTCAGAATCCTTCATATTTCTTTGAGATCAGTTGTGTCTACATCCCTTTCTTTTTCGTAGAACCTTTATGTACATTATTTTCGGTGCCCTCTGCGTTTCTCCATGCTTGAGGAAGGCCCGTGTTCCTAGGCTGGCTAATCCCACGGTGCAGCATGTAGGACAGGAAAGAGTTGAGCAGAGATTATCCTTACTTGGGGTCTTTGTTTGTTTCTTGGTACATGTGAGTTTGTATAGTCTTTATTTCCTCCTGGCCAAAAGAAATAGACAACAATGGTGTTGATAATGAGCGTTTCATGTCTTGCTACTGCAAAACCTTGCTATATAAAATCTAGATTTTCCTCCTTGGTTTTCTGAAACCAGCCCAGTCCCAGGAGCCTTCTTGTGGGCAGGTATGCTTCCATCACAGTGGGGCAGATGTGGATTTGTGTGTATGGCCTTGTGCCTGTGGCAGGCACTCTGTGGTTTCCCTGCCCTGCCAGCGCCATCCGCTCTGCACATGTTTGTCTGACTGCCTGTGCTCCTGGCCACTTTTCATCATGTCTTGAGATTTCCAGGGTTTACTCCCTCACTGAAGGTATATTTTGCTTCTTGGTCTCCTTATTGTTTTTAAGGACTTTCCAGAAAATGAGGAGGGAAAACTGCTTTATGTCTCCATCTTTGACCTGGAATGCTCTTTGACCATGTTAATCTAACTTTGTTGTTTTCCACACCTGGTCCTCTCCTGCTGCTTCCTGGGAGTGTGAATTCTCCTGCTACTTTCCTTGATAGGTTTTCCTGTTGGCTGAGGCAGCAGGTGCTTTTCCTGAATTTTGAAAGTTTCCTTGCAGATTGAATCTGATTTGATTTTGCCAGAACTCTAAATGATCAACTAGTCAAACTCCAGTTTTTATGCTAGTTTCTCATTCTGTGATTTTTTCTGATAAATCGAGCTCAATATCCCATGTAGGTTTAGAATGAAATTTATTGGTTATGATTCCTTCCCTAGCCTACAGGAAGATGAAAAATTTCCACTGGTGATTTTTTTCTGTTAGCAGGTGAAATTTCTAGTTTCCATTTTATGAAGCCGTGTAACACTTTGAGATTGCTGAGTAGAAAAATAACTGGTTATGGGCAGTTCTGCTTGTACTACTAGGGAATGAATAAGAAGGGGGAATTGTTTTGAATACAGAACTTCAATTAAACTGTTTCTAAAGTTAAATGTTCCTTCTGCTCATTCCTTCTCTTCAGCTTCCCCTGGGTGAGGGCATGCTGATAGTCTCCTGGATTTTCACCCAGACTGAGCTGCTCAGGGCTCTCACAGCTGATGCATCAAGGTAAAATATTTTACAGCTTTGCTTTAGCATTGCTAAGAAAGTGGAAGGGCAAATCTATCACTGGTCAGGGCAAGATTAATTATTGGGGAGCTATTTTCATTGTAATTATGTTGTCTTAAAAACAACATAATTACATTTTATGACTTTATGTTACTTAATGTCAGAAGCTAGAGGGATTCTGCTTCTGTGGATTAAGAAATACGTGAAAATCCATACATTCACAATTTTATCACCATCAAGGTAGAAATCCATATTCCATCTTTATGAGGATTTATGCAAATTGGATTTTGCATAGACCCTGAAAAAAATTTAGCAGTTTTTACATGGAAATGAAAAAAAGGCACAGGAAGACAGAAACATAGGTTAGCATGCTTATGGACTTCAGTTAATAATAAAATCACTTGCAGCACTGAAAGATTATTCTCTTAAATTGGGGTCCATTTTTATTAGCTTAATGGTAACCTCTGCAGACCTCTTTGGACATTTTACAAATGCACTAGTAAATTGTGCCATGTAGGAGGCCCTTCAATGGTGCTTAAAAATGATCGCCTGTATGTTTGTATTCGGGACTTTTTAGTAACTCAGAAGCAATTAATACTCAAGACAAGGGGACTTTGAGTTGCAGAGAGCAGCTATTTCAATTTATAAGTCTACAAATTATCTTTCTTTTCCTTTTGCCTCACTTCTGGTAGCATTAAAGAAACTGTTTTGCTGTATTTTTACATCTGAGAGAGTAGAAACAAGTAAAATAGTTTATTCACTGTGTCTCTGCTTAAACATTTTTACGGAGGAAACAGAAAATACACGTATGGAGTAACTGACTCTAATGGGCCCATGGCCCATTCTTCACCTAAGCAATTAATTATTGAGGCACAAACACAGTGTATCCCATTCCAGAGCCCGAAAGCCCCGGATGCAACTTCTGGAGATGGAGAATGCAGACATACAAGGCTTCCTTAGTGTATTATCATTTGATACATAGAAAGAATATAGTACCATTCTGTGAGTCCTTGCTACTTTGCCTTATCACAGCTTGATGTAGAGACAGTTGATTGGAGGAGGTATAAATTAAGGGATAGGATTCTTGAGTTGTATTTTTTCATTTGATTTTTTTGGGATATGTAATATTTTACATAATTATAAGGTGCATGTGATATTTTGTTACATGCATAGAATGTGTAGTGATCAAGTCAGGGTATTTGATGTGTCCATTGCTTTGAGTACCTATCATCACTATGTGTTGGGAACATTTCAAGTCCTCTCCTCCGGTTCTTTTGAAATATACAATACATTGCTGTTAACTCTAGTTACTCTACTCTACTGTCAAGCAATAGAACCTAAAATGCCTTCAAGTAGTTTCATGGACTTAAATTGGTTACCAAAGCAACATAGTTGATAGAAGTAACACAAGAAGAATCAGAGTTCCTGGATTCACCAGGAATTTACAAAGTGAGCCATTTTGAAACAGGAGAGTTTCCTCTGATGACTTTTATATGTACTTGTTGAACAAACTTTGTTAGGTTTTAAATGTAATGATTTAGATCTCACCTATTAATCCACAGATGTACACAAAAGCAACTTTATCTATTGATCAGGGTTTTCTTCCCAAGACACTTTGCCTTAGCGACAAATATCACCTAATCAAAGGGATGTTTTCTGAAGATCTAGAGTACTTTTTTCACTATTTGAACATAACTTGAATCATTTGCCAAGTTTCAAGAGGCTCAGAATTTTTATGAGAAGGAATACATGTGTGACTAGGATTTCCCAAAGAAGCAGAGGTATACTGCCTTTCCTATTGCTTAGTCCCGTTGCCTTCCCTTGATCTCGATGTGCCTGTCCTCCTTACAGTGTTGGGAATTACTGAAGGGCAGAGACCATGTGATGATTCTCTTTGCTGTCTCTTCATGAACTAAATGTGTGTAGCATAAAGTAAATTTTTAAAAATGTGTATTTTAAATAAAATAGTAAATGAGTGAATGTAGAAGCATTTCATATAAATTGAAGAACTGCCATCTCTCTACTACAGCATTAAAATAGCAAGTTTTTCTAGAAGTCTTGGAGATTTCAGACTTCACAATGGTTCAGCTGTGCAAAAGAGAGAATATTATTGAGCCCATAGTTCTTTATGTGATAGTAAAGATGACCTAGATTTCAGGTAATGGTATTACATGTAGTGCTGTTTACTTCTTATTTTACATGTCATTTTAAGGGAAAGCTTTGACAAGAAAAATTCTTCTCTATACAATGGGAGACAGTTTGACTGCAGCTTTGCTAGGCTTGGGAATTTCAACGCCAGCACCTGCTGGATCAGAAGGAAGTGACACATGTAGCTATATCCTGGTTCATTTGGTAGTTGTGCAGAGTAGGAAACGCTCAAGGCTTGCAACTTTACAATAAGTTCATTGTACTCTAAAAGAGAAAACTGATGATTCTGGAAGGAAACTAATGCTGTGTTTTACTAAGTGGTATGTGCAGAGTTGGGTTTGAAAAAGTGTGAGCAGCAAGATAGGCCAATAAATACATAAATGAATAAACAAACAAACAAGTAAATAAATAAATAAATGGGAGGGAGGGAGAAGGAGGAAGGGAAAAAGAGAACGCACTATTGTTTTAGTTATCCATTCCTCTGAATTAATTTGTTACTAAGAAATGTGGCACATACTTAGTCATGGCATATGGCACTCTATAAAATGAAAATATATGCTTCCAACCATTAAGAAGCTACAAAAAACAATTCCAGAAGGATCCTTAGAACAAGGTGTTCAGAATATACCCTGCAGGAGGCACAAGTAAAGCAAATGTGGCAACCGTGAGGGCTTGGAACGGGCAACAGGGATCTGAAAGTAGCTCCATGGCTCATCCACTGCTGACTCAGGGATGTTGAGAGATTGATAAAGTAAGTGCATGAACAGTGCCTGGCACACGGTGAGCACATGTCATCACATTCTGTTCTCGTCATGACTTATTATTGTTGGTGATGAGGACCTGGACCACCTGGCTGAGATCACGCGTGCCTGTTTCCCCACTGAAGTTACCCACTCCCAGCCTTTACATATTGTAGTCATGAATTAAACTATGTGAAGTACACACCAAAAGAGCGGGGAGTTATGCTCCATCTCCTGGAAGGAAGAGTATCTGTATCGATTACCTGGGATTCTTCTGCACCAGCCTGTTCTCTCCCGTCACTTGTGTCAGTATGGACTTTTGAATATTGATTTTATACTTTGGGTTATAATCTAATGTCACATTTCTTTCTTTTCTTTTACTTTTGCTTTTTGTATTTTAAAGATGCGGGGCACAAATCAGGGTTAGGAATACAAATGTTCATTGTCCTGGTACCCTTGTCACATTTTTTTGTTACTCAAATCGCTCCAGGTTTGGTCACCATCAGAAGGCCATTCGGTTGGCTCCTGTGTCCTTTTGACAAAGCATATTGTTTTGTTTTTAAGCTTGTCCTTGTTTTCTGACACTAAATGACACCTTGGCCTCATCTTGTATATTTCCTGCCCAAGTCCTGGATTCAGTCTTTTTTCCAAGGAGTCCTAGTTCTTTCTTTTTTGTTTTTGTTTCTTTTGGCAAGTGACATCAGAGACTAAGCTCTAGGGGCCACAGGTGCCAGGTGTGCTTGTTGCTGCTGGGCGTTGTGCTTCTTGGCCTGCTCAGCAGATAGCTCTTGAAAGCACGTGTGGGCTTACGAACACATTTACACATACACACTCACAGTTATTTCTGGATGCCCAACTGTATCTTTGCTAAGTAAAACACGCATTCATAATGCTGTCCCCAACTCCAGTCCAGGACACATGGCCCACTCCAGGTCTTCCTTTGCTCATCTGTCACCTCATAACAGGGAGAACTGCCTGACTCCAGCCACCCACCATCCATTTACTGATTTATTCAATCCCATATGTAAGAACAACAGTTCTATAATAGCTAACCTGTGCCCCCAAGAGAAACAACTTTGCCAAGAGTACAGTGCTCATGGCAGTTCATTTTTCCTTTAGTCTCCTAAGTTTCCACTTGTTTCCAAAGTTAACTCAGGTCAGCAACTCTTAGGCACATCCTCTTCAGGGAGATTGTGTCACCACACATTCAAACAGAATTGGATTCTTGTGTTACTGTCTGCGTTCCATTCCCTGCCAATTGAGTTGATTTTGTTTTAATTTGTATGCATAAAACAATTCACTCTTTATGCTACAAAGTTCTCTAAGTTTTTGCAAGAGGATAGTGTCACATATCCAGCAATAAAGTGCCACACAAAATATTTTCAAAGTTTTAAACTTTCTCTGTGTTTTAAATGTTTGCAGTCAGTTCTCTTCTGCCTTCAGACCCCCTAAACACAGAAATGTTTTCTCTCTTTTTCTGACTTTTTCAAAATGGAATTCTACAGTACATGGCATTTTCAGATTGGTTTCGTTTCTTAGCAGTTTGCATTTAAGAGTCAACTACTTTTTTTTAATTGCATCAGTTGCTATCTCTTTTTTCTTTTTAAACACTGAATAGTTATTTTTCATTGTATGCCTGTACCACAGTTTGTTTAATCATTTTCCTACTGAAGGATATTTTGGTAGTTTCTAGGTTAGTGATTATGAATAAAGTTATAAACATCAGTGTGCAGATTTTTATGTGGACTCTAGTAGCTGGATTGTATGATGAAACATTGTAATAAGTTGTTAAGTACTTCAAAAGAAACTAACATTTTGTATCCTCACCAGAGTTTTGTTTTGTTTTTTTAACTTATTATAATAGGTGTGTAGGAGTAATCCACTGCTATTTTTATTTGCATTTCTTTAATGAGATATGATTTTGAGTTGATTTTCATCTGCTTGTTTACCACCTATATATTATCTTTGATAAGTTTTTGTTCAGATATTTTGCCTAGAACTTAGCTGGATTGTCTGTTTACTTAGTAGAGTTTTAAAAATTCTTTGTATATTGTGGATATGAGTCAGATATTTAGTTTGAAAATGTTCTCTCTTAGTCTGTGGCTGTTTTCATTCTCTTAATAGTGTATTTCAAAAAACAAAAAAGTTTTCATTCAAGTCCAACTAAAAAAAGTTTCTATCATAGATCATGTTTTTGGCATTCCGTCCAAAATTTCATCACAAAAACTAAGGCCCCTGAAGTTTTCCCATTTTCTTCTAGAATTGTTATACTTTTTCATTTTATATTTAAATCTATGATCAACTTTGAGTACATTTTTGTCTAAGATGGTGGGTTCCTCTTTTTGCATACAGACATCCAATTTTGCTGGAAGCATTTGTGAAAAGGTTATCTTTTCTCCATTGAGTTACTTTGGTGCCTCTATCAAAACTCAGATGACTATTTTTGTGGGTTTATTTCTGGATTCTCTATTCTGTTCCATTGCTCTATTTGTTTTTTTCTTTTCCCAACACTATGCTGTCTTGATTAATATAGCTCTAAAATAAGTCTTGATCAAACAATGTCTCCAACTTTGTCGATTTTAGTATTCGCAGTCCTTTGCCCTTTCTATATAGTTTTTAACTCAATTTATTGATATCTACAAAACCAAAAGCATGCTTGGATTTAGAATGAGACTGGATTGAAACAGTAGACCAAGATGGGTTATTAAGTCTCTGAACATGAGATCTCTCTCTTATATGTGTATCTTTGATTGCCTTTACCAGGGGTTTGTTTTCTGTATATAAATTCTGTACATATTTTGTTAAATTTATGCTTAAGCATTTCCCTTCTTGTGTCATTATCATTACTTTTTAAAGTTTCAAATTCAGTTTCTCTCCATTAAGAATATTAGCTATAGACTTTTAAAAAATTGATAGTTTTAATCATAAAAGGTGTTGAATTTTGAATGTCATTTATGGATTCACTAATATAATCATATAATTGTTAAAATTTCATCTGAGAAAAGGATACCCCATTGATTGATTTACAAATATAAAGCCAACCTTGTGTCCCTGGAATAAACTTCATCTGGTTGTAATATGTTATCCTTTTTATATATTGCTTGTTTTTTGTTTCTAATATTTTATTCAGTTTTTTGTGTATATTCATTAGAGATTGGTCTGTAGTTTTCTCTTATTGTCATGTCTTTATCTGATTTTTGTCCTTAGGACATCACTATCTTCAAAAAGTGAATTGGCAATTATTTCCTCTTCTATTTTCTGGAAGAAATTGTGGGGAATTTGTATTGGTTTTTTCTTAAGTATTTGGTAAAAATATTTACCACTAGTAAAAAGATCTGAGCCTATTGATTTTTTCTGAAAAGTTTAAAACTCCTAGTTAAATTTCTTTAATAGATAAATGACTATTCATGTATATTTCTGCTTGAATACATTTTAGTAATTTGGGTATTCCAAAGAATTAGTCTAATTTTGTGGTCATAGAGTTGGTCAATTAATTCTCATTACCATTTCATATTAGTTGAATTAGTAGTGATAACTTTCTTTAATTCCTGACAGTAGCAATGTGTGTCTTCTCTTTTACTTGGTTAGCTCAATGGTATATTAATATTATCAATATTTTCAAACATTTCACTATTTTTATCTTTTTAATTTCATTTTATATGATCTATTATTATTTGCTTTTTCTATTTGCTTTAGAATTATTATTTTTTCTTGTTTGTTTAGTATCCTAAGGTGTACATTTAGGTTTTTAGCTTTAGATCTTTCTTCTTTTTTCTTTAAACACTATTTTTATTTCTATTTTTTTCAAAATGATTGATAATAATTGTACATATTTATGGGGTGCATAGTAGTATTTCAATACTTTCAATGTGTAGTGATAAGATCAGGATGGCACACATCATATCCCACATTTACCATTTCTTTGTATTGAGACCATTGAACATCTCTCTTCTAGCTGCCTTAAAATATATGGTTTGTTATTGTTAACTGCTATATCCTATAAAATTTGATGAGTTTATTTTATTTTCATTTATTGAAAATTTGAAAAATTTTCTCTTGGAATTTCTTCCTTCGCCTATGGATTACTTACAAGCATGTTCATTTCTCAATATTTGAGGATTGCTGTGATATCTTTCAGTGATTGATTTCTAGTCTAATTCTGTTGTGATCTGAGAATGTGCTCTGTATGATTTCTATTATTTGAAACATGCTAATGTACATTTTGTAGCCCAAAATGTGTTCTATTAGAGTGGACATTCTATGTCTACTTGAGGAGAACATGTATCCTGCTGATGTCAGATGCAGTGCTCTGCAGATGCCTGTTAGATCACATTTCCTGAATGTGTTGTCATCTATGTCCTTACTGATTTTCTGTCTGCCTTATTTGTCAGTTATTGACAGAGAAAGTTGATGCTCCCAAAGATAAAAGAGATTTGTCTATTTTCCCTTCAAGTTATTTCAGTTTTTACCTTGTAGGAATGCTGTCTTCTTGGAGAATTAACTGTGTTATTATGTAATGCTGCTCTTTATCGTTAATATCATTTGCTGTTCTGAAGTCTACTTTTTCCAAAGTTAATATAGCTAATCCATATTTTTCCTCTTTTTCCATAAGCTTTAACATGTTTCTTGTTAATAGTATTTAGTTGGAATTTTTTTTTATTATTCATTCTGGCAATTTTTTTTAAACTGGTGTCTTAAACCATTCACAAGTAAAGAGGTTGTCATTATAGTTGTATAAAAATGCAGTCTTGGTGACTGTTTTGGATTTACTACATTTTCTCTTTACTTCTGTTTTTCCTCTTTTCTTGTCTTTTCTACTTTTTTTTAACTAAGCATTGTTTCTTTTGATGTCACCTCACTTGATATGTAAGATATATTTTTTTAAAAAGATTTTTATTGTTTAAGATTTTAAAAATGACCACAGATTGTGATATTAGTGCTTTTGTTATCATTATTTTTATGAAAATTTATAATTTCGGCTTGTATTTTCACTTTCCCAAAATGTTTATTGAAAACCTTTTTTTCCCCAGTTTTTCATTTTCTTTCTTTTTTTGAAGGTGAGAAAGTAGGACTTATTGAGAAGACAGAAAAGCTCCCACAGTAGGAGGGGATCCTAGAGAGGGTTGCCTCTGATTTTTCATGTAGAAGACTCCTTTAGGTTTTGTTGTAATTTTAATATTAATGAGTTGTGACCTAAAATAAATAAAAATAAAATAAAATAAAAAATAAAATGGGACAATTGAGAACAACTTCAAAGTTATAAGAACCCTTGCATTTAGAGATGGAAATTCATAGATTATGAGTCACCATTTTATGAATTATAGTAGTGTTGGAAATAAATTTTAAATTGTATCTAATTTATATTACTCAATCTGTTATTATGTTTTGCTATTAAAATAAGAAAAATTCATCTTACATGTGTGTGTTTACAGCTTGTAAAATAAAAAAAACACTAAATTATGAGAGCATTTAGAGACATTCTAAAAAAAACGAATTGTGACCAGACAGTAGTGGTGTTTGTGAAATTTCCACTTTACAGAACTTACTGAATCTTTCTTTATTACTTAGTATGTCAGGGTTTAGCAAATTTACCCTACTGTTTTGCATGTCCTGTGAGCTGAAAATTATTTGTACAATTAAAATTTTTTTCAAGAATTTTAAAATAGTATCTCAAGGTATGTGAAAAATATATCAAATTCAAATTTCAGTGTTTCTATTTTAAATCTTACCTGAATAGAGTCATATTTACTTTCTTTTGTATTGTGTGTGGCTGCTTTTGTGTGACAGCAGCAAAGCTGCAATATTTTATGGCCTGTGAAGCCTCCATTGTTTACTGGTTGGCCTTTTTTTTTTGAGTTCGAGAGTCTCACTGCATCACCCAGGCTGGAGTGCAGTGGCATACTCATGGTCACCCCAGCGTCGACCTGCTGGGCTCTGATAATCAGTCTGCCTCAGTCTTCCAAGTAGCCTGAACTACAGGAGTGCGCTACCATGCATGGCTAATTTTTTATTTATTGTAGAGACGAAGGCTCACCAAGTTGCCCAGGCTGGTCTCGCACTCCAGGGACTCAGGCAATCCACTCACCTCAGCTTCCCAAAATGCTGGGGTTACAGGCTGAGTCACCAAACCTGGCCTCTAGTTGGCCTTTGATGGAAAGTGTGCTGATGCCTGAAATATATTAGTTTAGGAGGATGTTACGTGTGTTTAGGAAGTGTTTTCTTTTATCAGGGTGTAAAATTGAATATAAAATTATATGATTTGTATCTTAGGTTACTGATCTTTTTTCAACTTGATCTACCTTATTCTGAGGACTGTAGGATCAAGTCTGCTGTTATTTTGTTTCTATCTATGTCTCCTTGAATCTTTTACAGTTTCGGCCTTGCACTGTGGTTGCTGTGTTAATTGGTGCATAATTATTATATTGTTGTTGGAGTTATTGCTTTTTGACATAAAAATGCATTATTTTGGTGTGGAGCCAATACTTTTGGTTTGTATTGTACTTTTTCTACTTTATGTTCCCAATCCATACATTTTTTTCCATTAGCTTGAAATACATTTCCGGTTCTTTTATTTATTTGTTCTTATTTAAATATGATTTCAAGCATACAGAAAAGGCATAAGAATAGTAACAAAAAGTTTTACTGAGCACTGGTGTTTGTTTTTCTGTGAGGTCTGTAGTGGTCTTGCTCATTCTCTTTATTGATCTATGTTTTTTTTATCTTTTGTACTGTGGAGAGCTTTTGCTTTAGGTGGCCAAATTTCCCCTGGTCACTCACAGATTTATAATTACATCCTTTTGAAATTTAAAGACTATGTCAAGGAAGAATAATGGAAATTATATTTATTCTGATTCTAATTTGTTAGCAATTGTTTAGATTGCTACACTTCTAATTTGTGAGAAATCTATTTAATTTTTACCATTTAACTCAATTTAGGCCATAAGTTCTGCAAAATCCTATTTAATAAGTTCTACCATCTCAGGATAAATTAAAAGTAGATAACAATTTTGCCACCTCAGAGTTAGCAAAGAAAATAAACATCAAAATCACAACTAATTTTTATTCAAACATAATGAAGATAATTAGAGCTATTCAAAACATTGAATGATATAACTTTAAAATAATATATTTTAAAAATAACATCTAAAAAGTCTGTTCTTTATAAGTTTAAACCTATAGGAAATGTCAAATATTTACCTTTCTAGTAGTTGAAGATAAATTTGTCTTGAAACATGTCCTAGGTACTAATCCTTCAAAGATTGTTATTTACAGAAAACATGTTACTAAAATATTTTCTGAATAATATTTTGCTGTGGGTCAAAAAAATTGTGACATTTTGTGAAGTGAGTTTAAAGTAAATGTCAGTTTGGTAACACAAGTCCTTGATACAGTGATCCAGGAGTTGAACCATTGTCGGAGACCCGCTCCAACCGAGGGTGGGTTAGGACCGCACCAGAGAATCTGGACGGAGAGAAGAGACCACTCGGAGGCAGTTCTTCTGAGAACAGTCTGATCAGGACTGAAGCCAAATTTTATTCGGACCTTTTCCAACTTATATACCATTTTCTATACCCTCCAGCAGTGTGATAATCACTTGCTGGGGGCGTACAGATTCCATACATATCGCGCTTTACAAACTATGCATCACAAGACCACCACAAGATCTGCAAGTTCCAAGCAGACAATTCGAACTCCATGATGCCTGTCGTGCTTCACGAAACCCACATTAAGGTCACAGGTGCACAATTTCAATACAGATCGTTCAAAGTGTTTTCCATAATGTTCAATAAATCATTCATATTATACTGTGTTCTAAACCCTGATTAATACAAAAACTTTCTAAGTTAACTCTTGGTTCAATCCAAGTTCATTGACTCCTAATATTTTTTAACAATTAATATTATCAACTTAACACTATAGTATAATCTATAAGTTTACTTAAATGACTTAACTGTTAGTTATACTATTAACCTATTATGATTTGACGTAATGCCTTATAATTCAGTTAAAACTTATTCTTAAACTACCAAACTTTACTATAATTCATATGAGTTTCATATGTCTAAGCTTTAATTTTTATATGATCTAATGATTGACCTTTAATACTATGCTATATCTTATTAAGCTAATACCTCATCATTAATTCTTTTATAAATCTTATAGTAACTATTATATTTGAATAATGTAGCAAAAGGAAACAAAACAGCAAGCATAAATTTACGCAACTATGAGTGTATATGTATATATTTTATCCTAAGAAGTCTACTCTAAAAATCAAATAGTAGCTGTCACACTCTTGAACAAGGAAATGCATGGCCGCCATGATGGCGGCCATGGGTTGAAGCAGACAGAGTTTCGGTAATTAACAAAACAAAAGAAAACGTTCTGCCTGGCTAGGGGCAGGGTGACAAAACCATTATGGTAATTTAGTTTCTAATCTTAGCCCTAGGGGAAACTGCTTTCGGGAACAAGAGCTGGCTAACCAGTCTACCAGGAAATAGAAGTTTAAAAAATATCTAGAAAGAAGTAAAACTTAGAAGGGACAAGGTCATATAAAATAATTCTGCTGTGCAACTTTCCATCAGGTGTATAGAGATTTACTTATAAGTTTTACTGCCATGTATGCACACTGGTCACTAATCACACGCCAATATTATAGGTATAACTGATATCCTATGTCAGAGGCGATCTTCAAGATGGGCCTTTACAGGCCTCAGCCATGTAGCTATAGATGTTGGCTCCCAACAAACCATGATTTTTCTTACAGTATAATGAAAAAACTTTAAAGGGAAACTACTCAAATTGATGATAATAATAGGGTAACTGTAATTAATTTTGATATACATCTATTTCTATATCCCCAAGTTAATTTCCTAAAATTACAATTGGCTTTGGTTTTGTCCATGGAAATTTTATTTTTAACACTTGGTCTTTTAGAATAAGTCAAAAATTAGGATGTAGTGCACTACCATTAGCCCTCCATAGTTTATGAGATCTGTGTTACCCAGGGGGCTGTCAATGTATGTTGAGATTTTGGAGATGAGGAGGGACCCTCCTGTTTAGACAAGAGCCCCTCAGTGGAGCCTTTTGTTGGTGAGCACAGTGCAGGTTGTGTTGCTGACTCAGAATGTGGCTCCAGTGAGTTGATGGGTCTCTCTGAAGCCGGTGGTCCTTGTCTGTGATCTGGTAGATTTGAGCTGAAAAAGAGTCTGTGATGTTATATCATCCAAAATTTTGTATTTCTCTGATTTAACCAATGCTTACACATTGAAGACACAGTCATCACAAAAATTTCTAATATTGTGCTTTTCTCAGTGGCAAAATTAGAATGAGTTATTGAATAATTAATAAGAACTAGGTATGTATTTACTGCTGCTTTTTCTAGAGTCTATTTCATATATCAGCAGAGATTTTAAATAATTGCTTTCTTTGAAAAATATTTGCTTATTCTTAAAGAAAGACAAAGAAAAACAATTGGATATTCATTAGAATGACAACGATTAAATATCAAGGCATAAATTGACGCAAATGTGAATAAATAGAAATTTTAATAAATGTTGGAAAATTGTGGATTTGTCAAATATTAATGTAATAACATATATCCAAACAGGAAAAGTTTATATTGAACTTTTTCATGAGACAAAAGCAATTGACTCATGGAAAAAAAATGCTAATTTTTTTTTAAAAAGGATTTAAACAAGGTGTTAACTGAAACATTGCAATAGTGAATAGTATGAACCAACAGCATTCAACATTATGAGAACAATTACAATTTATGCATACATTGGGAAACTATGCAACCATTAAAATGGCGATTAGGTATTTGTAATATTTAACTGACTCCAAATAGATATTGTCAACACACTGTTTAGAATTTAGGAAAAAAGGGTCACGATATCTTGGTTCTTGGTTCCTCACCATGTCATAAATAATAATTTCTTTTTGGGATAGACCATGGGCCCAAAGTATTTATGATGAAAAATAACATCATCAGTGAAGTGTTAAGGTTGTTTTTTCTTTACAATAACACTTTAATAGAAGTTTGGAGTTAAGGTTAACAGACTTCCCAAATTTGATGATTTATCTTTTACTGCAGTACTTATTTCTAAAGGTGTTAAAATGAAAATTTTCTTAAAATAATTAGATATTTATATTGACCATTCCTTTTAGAAATCTTAGATGAAGTAGTTCCTGAAGGTCGTTTGGATGCTAATCTGTGTTACACAGAATAGCCAGAGACAGAGGGATTCAAGGACACGTCCTTGATTTGAAGGATTTTTGCGTCTCTTTAATGTTTATGAGCATTGAAAACCTCCCAATGAAGAACCTATTTTGAAGAGTTTTCCATATTTTTTGCTTTTTCCTCCTCCATTTTTGGAGGCTGTTTGGAACCAGTGTTTCAGAACTGTTGCTGGCTGATATCTATCGGGTGTCTTGGAGCAATCTTCAATGCAGGCTCTGAAGGTCTGCGCATAGCAGAGCTTCTCAGTCTTGACACTTGCCATTTGGACCACGTGTTTTATTTCCCTGTGATAGAGCTGGCCCAGGGTTACCCGTGCTGCTTAGCAACATTCCTATACTCCGTCCCCTGTTGCCAGTAGCATGCTCCTAGTCTGACGGCCACAGGCTTCAGTCATTGCCACATGTGCCCTAGCAGGATAGAGCTGTCTTCGATGGGCAGTCACTGATGTACTTAGACACTTGAGAAGGAAGTCAGTACAATTGGGATCCATATAGGGGGACCTGGGTATGGCTGAAAGACCTCTGAACTGTTGGGCAAAAAATGTGTTCCAGGCCAGATCCCTCTCTGTGTTACTAGGTCAAATGGGATCTGTTATCTGAGACTCGACAATGTTCTCTATCTGCTGTGTGCCATGGCAATCCTTCCTCTGACTGGGCTGTGCGCTTGGATGAGATCACAAGACATGCAAAGTTCTTTAAACCATAGTTAGACGTAAGAGACAAAAAAAATGATTACTGGAGGTGCATCACCCTAAAATGATGCACTGGTTTAAGTTTCAAGGAAATTTATGCCACACAGTGTTTCTATCCTACTTGACTTTTGCAGCCCAAGATTTCTCTGTTCTTGAATTGAGATTATCTTCTTAGTGCTGGTGACATGAGGACAAGTCATGCTTTTTCCAGTAAATACAGTCTGGAATTTGAGAGGGAATGGGAACCTTTAAGGACAACAGTTTTCTTCTGTTTTGTTTTCTTTTCTTTTTTTCTTTTAAAGACGTGGAGTACAATTCAGGGTTAAGTATACAAATGTTCATTATGCAAGTACCCTTGTTGATGAGGTGTGCCCCCACCTCCCCTGGCAGTTTCCCTCAACTGCCAATCCTATGCTCCCTCCCCTGGCAGTTTCCCACTACTGCCAATCCCTTTCTTCTAGTATTATGATAATTATTCAAAGTCCACTTATGAGTGAGAACACATAGTACTCTGTTCTTTGTTTTGTGGTAGACCACTGAGTATGAAAGACTCTAAGTCCATCCAAGTTGTTGCAAAGCCCATATACCTGTCCTTTTTATAACTGCATAATATCCCATTGTGTATATGTACCACATTTTTTTTATCCAGTCTAGCTTCGATGAGCAGCATTGTTGATTCCACAATTTAGCTACCGTGAATAGAGCTGCAACAAACATGCGTGTGCAGATATCTTTTTTGTAGAATGATTAGAGTTCCTCTGGTATATTCCCAATAGGAGAAATGCTGGGTCATATGGAAGGTCAATTTCTAGATCTTTCAGAAATCACCACACTGTCTTCCAAAGAGGTTACACTAGTTTGCATTTCCACCAGTAGTATAGAAGCATTCCTTTTTCTCCACAAGGGATGGCAGTTTGCAAAGGGTTGGAAGGAAGCGTGACTTCCAGCTTTCTCCAAGGACATGACAGTATTTCCAGGAATGTGAACATAATTTATGTCACATTTGTGTTCAGAATTAGATAAAATGCTCTTCTGATGTAAAGTACAACTCTATAGAGTTCTTGTCAGTGGGCAAAGACTCTCAATGGGGCTAGGAAGAAAGAGGAAAAATCCACTGAAGGGTGATTTTTTTGTTTATAATAAAAGATTGAATTTTTAAGGAGTATTTTAAGTTTCATTAGCAAAAAATAGAGTAGATGTCCTTTTCTCTACTCCTGCTATGGTCAGCAAGCATAAGAAGACAACTGTAAAGAGAAGACCATCAAACTAGGGAATAACAAGGGATCCCCATGACACAGATGCAGGATCTTGTACTATACTCCCTTGCATAGGTTCCTGGGCTCTGTTCATTTTTCCTGTATTTACTCTCTGTTGTTCACATTGGGTCATTGTTCTGTCATCAATTTCACTGATTCCATTCTGCCATTGAATTTACTCACCAAGCTTCTTCTTTTGGTGGTTGTGTTTTTCAGTTCTAAAAGTTCCACTTGATTCTGCTTTATGTCTTCCCTTTCTTGACTAAAACTCTATGCTTTCATTTATTTCAAGCATATTTATAACTGTTCATCAAAGCATTTTTATAATCCTGTCTTTTTCCTTTATTAGAGAATTCTCACATCTCTGGGATCTCAACCTTGGCAAAGACTGATGATGATTCCTTCTCATTCAGTTTGAGATCTTCCTGGTTCTTAGTGTGACAAGTAATTGTCAGTTGAAACCTAGATATTTTGCATTAAGTGATGAGACTAGGGAGCCCCATTCCACGTCCTCTGACTCAGTGCCTTGGGTTGGGTCTTGGAAATCAGTCATTAGAAAGGTCTTCCTGGTGATTGTGATGCTCCATGGATTGGAAGTGATGGCTGTGAACCTCTTTGGGCCTCGTAAAGGTCTATGTCCATGAACTAGGGCATCCATCATGTTCTACCAGATGTTGCAAGTAAGTTTTATTTATAAGGTTTAGCTCTTTAGATCTGGAACCAAATCTGATGTTTGTTTGCATCCCTTAGAGTGTGTGACACACAGAGGGTACTCAAAGAAGGCCTGTGATGGTGGCTTGATTCATTTCTTAAGAGCAGCTAAACTAATGTGATATGGGGCTGAGTGGCTCCAGGATGAGTCCTGGTACCTCCTTTCTTCAGCTACTGTCTAGTCCGTTTTATGTTGCTTTAATAGAATACCTGAGACTGGGTAATTTGAAAAGAAAAGAAGTTTATTTGGTTTATAGTTCCACAAACTAAGAAGGTTAAGGGTATGACCTTGGCTTACAGTAAAGGCTTTTATGCTATGTCACAATATGGCAGAGAAGATCAAAGAGGAAGCAAACCCTTGCAGAGAAGCAAAACTTGAGGGCATCCTG
Organism: Carlito syrichta; assembly: GCF_000164805.1. Taxonomy (NCBI): domain Eukaryota; kingdom Metazoa; phylum Chordata; class Mammalia; order Primates; family Tarsiidae; genus Carlito; species Carlito syrichta. The sequence continues at coordinate 69,205 of NW_007232883.1, forward strand.
GCTTTATAAGAGCCCACTCTTTTGGGAAAGAATCCATTCCCAAGAGAACTAATTCAGTGTCACAAGAGTGAGCGCACCCTTCCTCCTATGAGAACAGCACCAAGCTATGCAGAAGGGAAGGGATCCACCCCATGACCGAAGCACCTCCCACAGGCCCCATCTCCAACACTGGGGATCACATTTCAACATGAGATTTGATGGGAAAAACTCAAACTAAAGCCATTCCCCAAGCATCCTTCTTTGCTGAGACCCCTTAACTGTGGTGGGTGGATAAAGACAGATGAATAACTGAAGGAGCAATCTCCATTCGCGCACACACGTGCTCATGCGCGTGCACACACACACGCTCACACACACTCACACACACGCTCATACACACAATGGTGGTATTCATTCTATTCATTCATTATTAAAAACTTTTGCACAAAGGAAAAAACTATGGGGTTCCTTTTACTGTTTGCATGCTAATTCTCTGAGGAGGAGATGTGGTCTTAGATCATAGGGTTTTTGTCCAGACTCTCTGATTTGAGGCCCCTGTCTCTGGAAAAAATGTTCCCCAGCTGTCTCTGTGAAATCCTTACTGCACCTCCTGCCTCTGTGCTTTCAATATAACAAAATACCTTGTGAGGATTAATTGTATGGCATTTCAAAATTGAACTTAAAGTGTGTGAGAATGGGGTGCAGTCTGTCTAGTCACAGTTAAAATGGCATATTGTGTTTTCAAGTCCATCGTTTACTGGTTTCAGACCCAAGAAACTACTTTTCAGAGGACAAGTAGACCTGCCTTTCCGGAGGATCTGGAATGCTCCCTGGGAGTAGTATGTTCTTGTATTATGCAGAAGGTTTCTTTCTGAACTCAAGAAGAATATTTTTTAAATGCAGATATTAACATATATCTGGAATTTGAAACAGAAACAAAAGTTTAATATCAAAAGATTAACATCATATTATTTCACATACACATTTGTGATTGCAATTTCAATATTTACTTAGCTTTTCATGCATATTTAGTCTTCCATAATTTTAGTGTGTTTTCAGTTTCTCAAGTGATTTGACTGGGAGTTTTTATTAGTAAAAACTGAGAGCTTGACATGGTCTTGTGCTGGTGGGGTTGTGAATGACCAACATGCGCTATGTGTCTCAGGGAAACAGAAACCCTTTCCCTCCATGTCAGATTCGCATTCGAGAGTCCATACAGAGAGTTCAGATCTTTCAACAGGACTCAGACAGACCCAGAGTGGTGGCTCATGCCTATAATTCCAGCATTTTGGGAGGCCGAGGTGGGAGGATTGCTTGAGCCCAGGAGTTCAAGACCAGGTTGTTTCTACAAAAAATAAATTTTAAATCAGATGAATGTGGTGGTGCATACCTGTAGTCCCAGGTACTCGGGAAAATAGGGAGGGTGGATCACCTGAGCCCAGGAGGTCAAGACAACAGTGAGCTTTCATTGTGCCATTGCACTCCAGCCTGAGTAACAGAGACCCCATGAAAAAAAAAAAAGACAGAGCTCACAAAAACATAAAGTTATGGTTATTTTTAATATTTGCAAGGCTTGTCCTATTTCCGTGGGCATGCCCCACTGTGCTGGAGAGAGCGCTGGTTGTCTTCCTGACCCAGGGCCAAGACTCTGCCCCCGTGCACACAAGACACATGCACACCCCACGCAAGCTCCTCCACAGAGCTCCATGCCTCTGTCCTCTCAGCTGTATGGACATTTCCCCCCTTGCTTCCTGTGCACCAATTAGCAATTAAGACAGCCTCAGGGTTGGACATGTTGGCCCACTCCATTCAAGACCAGCCTGAGCAACATAGTGAGATCTTGTCTCTACACAAAGTAAAAAGAGAAGCCAGGTATGATGGTGTGCCCCTGTAGTTCCCAGCTACTTGAGAGGCCAAGGCAGAAGGATCGACTGAGCCCAGGAGGTTGAATCTGCAGTGATGCATGATAGTGCCACTGGACTCCAGGCTGGGCAAGAGTGAGACTCTGACTCAAAAATATACCTGTATACATGTTAAGACAGGTTCAGTGTCTGCCTCTCACTGTCCTACCCCAGGCTGCTGGCACCCCATCTTTCTGCCCTTAGGTGTCTTTCTTCTTTCTGTGCTTTGATCACCCTTGGGGGACCCAATATCCACTCACTATGGTTCATTTCCCTGACACAGCCATCCTACTTGGGGCCTCATAGCAAACTCATAGCCCACACCAGCTGCATCTTGAACCTGGGCTTCTGCCTTACAGAAGTTTCAGTCAGCTCTCCCACCACAGTGCTTTGGCATATGAGATCCTCATGCCTCTCCCACTTGGTGGTGCTTCCTGATCTCTCACACCCTCTGGAGGTCTCAGTTGTGACAGTGACACTTTGCTGTCCTCCAGACAAGATCAACCCTGCAATGGTAGGATCCCAGGTCTTCGTTATTTCTGTGTGTAAATTGTCACAGTGCGTTTCTATACTGAAGGGAGCAAGTCACGGCTGGGAAGGGCCGGGCACCGTCTGCCCAGTCCCATGAAACAGCCTGAACGTGCAGGTTCCATCCACAGCGCTGTCAGGCACAGTCTTTGTACCGCGACACAGACTGACGGTGGCATCTGGACAGGTATACTCCGTGGCCATCAGACCCAGGACAGGGAAGGGTAGCAGCTGGTTCCAACCTCAAGCCACCGTCTAGGTGAGCCTTTCTCCCCAACTCCCTACTTTTCTGCCTCAGGGATCCATCGTGCATTTACTGCATGCCCAGGGATGTTGTTGGGAGCAGCGAGGGGTACTCCTGCCCACAAGTCAATGCAGGCATGTGCATGTGCCCACGGAGCACTGACCTGGCAGGAGCTGGTCTAGCTGGGTGACTTGGGGGAGTCCTGAGGTATCCTGGCTTCACACAGTGCCTCAGCAGAGATCTCAAATCACTGCCAGGAGTGAAATAAGTAAACAAATACAAAAGCAGAGCCCTGTCAGTGCCCTCCAGTGGGTGGGAAGCCTTCCAAGGCACATTCTTCAAAGAACACACACACCAAGACTCCCATGCGAGTGACACTCAGCCTTCAATGTGCATCTTGCCACAGATCATCCTTGCTCTTGTCCTCATCACTTACAGAGGAAACGGGCTCAATAAAATCACCACAAAAATATAGGTACCATCCCAACTTTGAGCTCATGAGCTGGGATTGTTTCAATTTTTCATTTGCATCTATTTGTGGGGTGCAGAGTGATGTTTCGTTACATGCACAGGTTGTGCGATGATCAAATCATGCTGTTGGCGTATTCACCACCTTCACATCTGTAGTTTATTTGTGATGAGAACACTTGAACCCTCTCTTCTGGTTGGTGTGACATACGTTCTGTGATCTCTTTTTTTTTTTTTTTTTGAGTTGGAGTCTCACTCTGTCACCCAGACTGGAGTGCAGTGGCCGCTCCCGGCCACCACAGCCATGACCTGCTGGGCTCCGGTGATCCTTCGCCTCAGCCTTCCAAGTAGCCGGAATTACAGGTGCACACTACCACGCCTGGCTGATTTTTTGATTTATTGTAGAGATGAGGTCTCGCTGCCCA
>NW_007232883.1:72841-229864 GCF_000164805.1 Carlito syrichta
AAAAAAAGAAAGAAAGGAAGGAAGGAAGGAAGGAAGGAAGGAAGGAAGGAAGGAAGGAAGGAAGGAAGGAAGGAAGAGCAACACAACACCTGAATGAACTGAATGTTTGTGTCCCCCCAGATCAGATGCTGACATCCTAAACCCCAAAGCAATGGTGTTAGGAGGTGGGACCTGTGGGAGGTAATTAGGTGATGAGGGAGGAACTTCTTTAAAGGGATTAGGGCTCTTATACGAGGAACCTCAGAGAGCTCTCTGGTCTTACTGCCATGTGAAGACACAGAGAGGAGGTGTCATTCTGTGAACCAGGAAGACTTCCCAGCCTGCAGAACTGCGAGAACTAGAATTCTGTTGTTTATAAGCCACTCAGTCTGTGGTATTTTGTAACAGTAGCCAGAACAAGTGAAGACATTACCCAAGTCAGCCCTTGAGTTCCACTTCCCAAGGGCCAAGATGCAGCTCTCCATTCCCTGTGTCTTTCCTTGTGACTGTCACAAGGAAACAGGTTTGAAGCTACACAGACGCTGTTTGTGATTGTGCGCCCCCAGCACAGGCCCAGAGAGGGCCTTTTGTGAGATTTGCAAATAGATGGGGATCCCCACCCTTGGGAGAGTTCAGCATGGCCCGGATGCTGTTCAGAGAAGAGTAGAAGCTCTGCTTGTCCTCTGTACTGCTGGATCCCTTCTTACTATTTTGCATGTTCTCTTGACTCCCAAAGTATCGAGGCGCACTTCCACGGCAGCTCACAGTATACACTGATGATAAACAAGGCTGGGGAGCACTGGGTCATCAACTGTCCTCCCAACCCAAAACCTCTACTCAGCATTGCCTTGGCACTCACCACACAACCAAGGGCTGCCCTTGAGATCATGGCGCTGGCAGCCACACTAGTGTCACAGACAAAATGAGCTTACTGGACGTGCACCTCGACCCTAGCGTGATTTACTAACAACTCTTGGGGGAAGAAGTAGGGTCCCCAGGGCCCAAAAGTTCACCCATTATCACTCAGAGGACCGTCACTGAGATTGATTTGGTACAAATCCCCACAATTTAGCCCTATTGGAAATCTGAAATTTACTAAAAGAATTTATATCCCCAAAGCATATAAGGGCACCAATTGTCTCTTGTATCTCTATAACAGAGTTTCTGAATTAACTTTTTTTTTCCTGATTTGGAATCTCACTCTGTCGCACAGGTTGGAGTACAGTGGCATGCTGATGGCCACCGCAGCCTCGACTTGGTGGACTCAGGGGAATCCTTCTTCCTCAACCCTCCAAGTAGTTGGAATCACAGACATGTGCCACCATGCCTAGCTAATTTTTTAATTTATTGTAGAGATGAGGTCTCACTATGTTGCTCAGGCTGGTCTTGAAACCCTGAGCTCAGGCAATCCTCTTGCCTCCACCTTACTAAATGCCTATATTATAGGCATGAGCCACCGTGCCCAGCTCTTAGTTAACTTTAGCATCTGCTAACATGTGCCAATTGACAGTCCTTCATGGCAACTACTTACTCACTTTGTAAGCAAACTGTCAAACTATTTCCTGGAATGGTTGTGCCATTTCACTCTTCCATCAGCTTCATTTTCACTTCCATTCAGACCAGATCTTTGAGTGATCTCATCCATCTGCATCCTCACCAGCATTCTGTATTGTTGTTGTTTTATTTTTGTCATTATGATACATGTACTGTGCACAATTTTTTCCTTGCATCCAGGAGGACAGAGCAGGCATCCCAGGTCTCCCTGAATGCTTGTGTTTGCTCTGATTGGGTCACACGTTCACTCTTGAAGCTATTGAGGCCCAGAGTCAAAGTGCATTTCTTTTCCCAGAGGAAAATATGACTAGAGTTCCCAGAAAGCAAGTGGGTGCACAAGGCCATCAGACAAACAAGACAAAACAAAACAGAAATGCTTTTAAATCATACCCAGTTTGTAGTATCCCCCAGAGAACTCTATTTTAAAGAGTGCACGTGCTGAACACTAGACAAAATTGATTTCTGAGGTGAAGAACGCCCTGGCAGTTTGAGCCTCTGTGGGGTAGGTTCTTGGGAGAGAGAGATGACAATGACTTAGTCTGTTTCCTGCCTGGACAGCAAATTGGGCCCATCAGTGAGACAGAGCAGACTTTAGGCAAACAGGGAAGTGGTTTGTCATTTCATAGCGAGGATGCTATTCATAAAGGACTTGTTCTGATGACCGAGAGAATATGTGCAGTTGGAGTCTCCAAATGTGGAGATTTATCCAGGCACACTTTCCAACAGTTTCCTAGATTGGCAATTATACAAGTCTGGAATGTTCTCACCAGCTTAAGATCAACTTGTTTCTTTGATTTCTTCAGCTGCTTTGTTGATGTAACCAATACCAATGACAGATTCATATTGAATGACAAATAGTTCACACATTTTTGTTGCTTTCAAAGGATGTGTTTTTGCACCCAAATCAGTTTTTTTTTCATCTGAAAACATTTTCATTAGAGGTTAAAAAAAAACAGGAAAAGAGATTCTGGACAAGAATGTTTATTTATAAGTCTGCTTATTTTTTATGGAAACAGGCCATATGAGTCCCTCTGATTCCATTTTTATGGCCAACTAGTCGCAGACTCCCAGGGAGTTTGCTTATTAATTCACTGCTAGCCACCAAAAGCATGTTAGCACATGCAATTCACAGCAGTGTTTACTTTAAAGTGTCTAAGTGAATCCATTTAAAAACTCCTTGAGCCTCAGGGGAATTTTTTTTTAACTGCGATGAGGCTGGAGAAGTTGTTTCAATTTTCGACAACCACCCACTAGAGAAAGATGATTACGACAATCTTGAATTAGAGTAATCAAATCCAATAAGTCCTGGGAGAAGAGCTTAGTAGCACCTATTTGAGAGTTTCTAGAATCTTCTCCAGGAGTTCAATATGTGCCCTTTAAGCTAGATTCTCTCAATGGAGTTGAGGAGCTCTGCTCTTGGAGGTGGCCCTTGCAGGAAATGGATAAAGGTTAGGTGCTTGATTCATAGGTAGGGTTAGCTAGTCAAGGGTGCACTTATTCAGTTCATGGAAAAAAAGCAAAATTTAGAAAACTACCAATGGTACCAATAGTTTTTCATCTGTACTTGGGGGTTCAGTAAGGATAAGCAAGCAAAGTCCAAACTTTCTGTCTCAGAGCATTCTAAACACTATGTTTCCTACCTTCAACCACAAATATTTCTCCTGTTATAAGTGTACATTTCAGCCCTGTAAAATAATAAATACATTTGTACGTGTGTCCACAGTTCCTGACATACAGCTCCTAAAACCCTTGTTGATAGGGATACTAGGAGAATCTTTTGTTCTAATATTTGGTTTTGAAACCAACCCAATTTCCCCATAGAATTAATGGTTACAGGATTTTTGTATGTGTCATTTATTTTTTCTTTGAGTAAACAATTCAGTTTTCCTGACCTTAAAGATTGAAACAGATGTTTATCTTGTCTGAGTTCCTTTCTCAGGAAACCAACCTTCAGGCCTATCATATCAAGAGTCTGAAACTCACCAGATCACCACATCCAGGCAATGTCATGCCAGACCCTTCCCTGATTCTTGATTTCCAACTCCTCTTCCTTACTCCTCTTAAGTTCCTGTTTTCTACATGACTGCTCCACTGTATAAACCCATAACTTCAACAGGAGGGGGAGACAGATTGAGAGTGTATCTCCTATTGTCCTTGGCTGATGTTATCCAAATAAAGGTTTCCCCTCTGGCAATATGCATCTCAGTGATCGGTTTCTGTGTGGTCACAGAACAGAAGCAGTTTTTTATTCCAGTTACTGGTTCAGATTTACTAACTCCCTTGTAATCCCCTAGGTGATAATAGCATCTTTTATTCTAATGAGGCAAGTTTCCATGGGCTCCTGAATGGGGCTGGCCTCTACAAAGACCTAGTCATTATTAGAGGCTTGGCGCTTTCGTAACAGCCTTCAATTCATCTGGAAAAGGGAGAGGGACTGGAGATTGAGTTAATAATTGATCATGCCTGCATGAGAGAACCTCCGTAAAATTCCCTGGACAATGAGGCTCTGGAAGCCTCTGGGGTACTTAAAACATTACCGTGCATGGTGGGGCACCGCAACATCACAGGGACTGAGACTCTCTCATGTGAGACCCTTCCAAGCCTCACCTTATGTGTGCCTTCATCTAGCTGTTCATTTTTATGCTTTATAACATCTTTTATAATAAACTAATGATCATAAGTAATGCTTCCCTGGTTCAATGGAACTTTATGTCAATGATCACACATGAAGTAGGGATTGTGGGAACTCTAGATTTTAGCCAAATCAGAGAGAAGTTGTGGATAGCTTGGGGACCTACTGCTTGCTGTTGGTGTCTGAAGTGGGAGCAGTCTCATGGAACTGAGGTTTTGACCTATAGTATCTGATGCTATACCAGGTAAATAGTGTTGGAATTGAGGTAAACTGTAGACACCCAGCTTGTCCACATCACCAACAATATTTGGATGATCTAATTCCTGTGTGTGCAGAGAATCAGAAACTCAGGCAATTGCTTAGTGTGGGAAAACTCCACACATCTAGTGTCAGAAGCGAAGTACTGAGAGTGTTGAGAGTAAGAGGAGAAAACAGTGCTTTTTCCAACTACATACACCCAAACCGTTATCTGTGATATACACCCAAACTCACACAGCAACTCCTTGTGCATGCCTGGGTATTGGTGGCCATATTTGCCCAGCAACGCTCGGTAGTCACTGCACACCTGGAGACACAACTTCTTGCTTACAGTTGTTGGAAAGACGGCTGTCTCTCATGCACACGCTTCTTTCCATATCCTGTCTAGTGGATTCCCTGCCTCCTCACCTCACTCCTACCCTGCCTTTGGCTTGCACACTGGCTTCCCTTCCTCTCTGCTCTCCCCTGGTATGGCAACCCATAACACTCAGCATTCAACTCCTTTGGGACCACACAAGGACCCTACATGTCTTCAGGCAGCGTTGTACAATACAGGGAAGGCTGTTTCTGTTCAGCCTTGGCCCAACAGAGGCAAAGTGTCATCTCCTCACACGGTCGGGAAACCTAGTGAAAAACACTAGAGTGACTCTGAAAATATATCCACCCTTGGCCTTGGCCTGAACTGTGTTCGTTCCCCTTCCCTCCTCCTGCTTAGCACTGTCTTATCCTTAATTGCCAAGGAGGCCTGGAGCCCATCACAACATGCACAGACCTCAAAAAGCTGAGATGAAGATCCAGGTAGGAAAATGTGTGGTGGGCACTCTCAACAGCAGACTTCATAACTGAAGACAAGGAGAGAGGCTAGAATCCCCTGTATTCAAGGAAACAGGTGGCAGTTTGGTGGGTGAAAGAGAGCTCATATAGGGGTGTGAGCAAGAAGGGGTGAGAGCCCTTTAGGGAGTCTGTTCTCTCTGCTCAGTGCTGTACAGTCCTAGCTCTCTCACATGATGCTGGTTCCCAGGGGGCAGCTCTGAGGTTGATCTGTAATGGGGCTGCACACAGCTCAGTCAGCAAACTGCAGAGACACACTCTCCTAACAAACACTCTGTCAACAGGCACAGCTCCTCCCTCTGATGTTTTAGTAAGCTAAAAGCTCATTCATGACTTTTGGTGATAATAACTAACAAAAATAGGGTATGAGGAAATAACTCAATTTGATTACCATTAACACCCTCAAATTGACCATATGTGGCCGCCTTCTTCTATCCATTACAGAAAACAGGGGCAAAGGACAATTACAACTATACCAAAAGGCAACAAAAACAGAGAGGAAAAAGCACTCTCAGAGGCAGAACCCTCATGACCCCCAAATCCATTAGAATTCATCTCTCATGAAAGACAGGTCACTAATGCCTGCATTCTTTTGAATGATGCTATTTGGTTTAGATATCATCAGAATATCTAAAAAGTTTTTGGTTTATCTAGACCTGAGATATGGTTAAATTCAGATGTTTGAATTTTTAATAGTCTTTCCTATTTTCTTTTAGATTGAATATGTTTCCTTTGAGAATGTAAGTAAGCTCCCATCATTATTTCAATGAAAATCAGCAGTAGCCTCACGATTCACAGTCCCTTGGACAGCTGCTCATCTACTTCTGACCTGTGTCGACTGTTCCCTGCCCTGGACCTATCCACACTTGTGCCTTCTGAGCACCAGGCTCTTGGACTAGCCACCCAATGTGCAGACTGTTTTTCCCTCAGTCAAACTGGTTCATGCCCTCAAGTTGCCCTTTCTGCCTAACAAGACTGTTTACCAATTTGGTCAGCTGTACCCATCTGATCCTCTCCAGGTCCTTCTGGAATTTCCCATAGACTGACACATTTAGGGTGTAGACTGCTACATCTGTCCCTGATAGAATGCAAGCCCATCTCCCCAGGGAAGGGGGCTTTGTCTTGCTCATTGATATATTCTGAGCATCTAAAACAGCCAGGCACATAGGACATGTTCACTAAACATTTATTGAATACTTTTTAATTAAATAATTAATAACAAGAAACAGCCAGAAAATAGAATATCTCCATTTTAAATCTTCACATCCTATGTGCATTTAACTTCATGTAAAGCATTAATATTATAAAATATCATTAAAATATTGCATATTACAGTATACCATTAAAATTATATAAGAGAGAGTGGAGGAGGAAAATGGCAAAATAAGACTCTTCATCAATTGTCCCCTCACAGAAACATCGATTTGAACAGCTATCCATGCACAAAAATGCCTTTACAAGAGCTAATAAAGCCAAGTGAGAGATCACATTACCTGGTTGTAACACAATAGTAAGAAAAAGATGCATTGAAGAGGGTAGACTGGACAGTTACATATTACCTGTCCCATGCCTTCCTCAACCTCAGGCAGAACAGTATGGAAAGAAATACCATCTACTAGAAGGAAAGAGAGAAAAATGAGCACAAGGACATTGCCTTGGACCCCAGCACTGGGCCCATCACAGTAAAACCCAGTATTGGACAGGCCCCCTGAGGCCTCAGATTCTAGGCTGGTACCTGAAGGTCAAGCCTGTAGACCCACTCAGGTTCTAGGTTTCAGGACTGTGAGGCAAGCTTGATTAACCTACCTTGGCAGCATAATAGCTGCAGTGGACCTGGGATTTGGGCACACTCCAGTGCCATGCCAGCCATAGCAGCTCCAGACTTGCAGCATCCCCTGGCACAATACTAGCCCTAGAAGCACCAGGCATCAGGTGCATCTAGCACTGCATTGGCCCCAGCTTATCTGGGCTTCAGAAGCATGCCAGGCAGTCTACTCAAAATCTCTAAAGAGGTTGATTATTGAAAGCTTTTTCAGACAATGTCAATCTGTGAAGACTGAGATAAATCACTACTTCTTCAAATGTGTAGACATCAATGCATGGCCCAAAAGTGAAGAACAATCAGACAAACATGACATCATCAAAGGGACAAAATAAAGTGTCAGTGACTGATTCTAAGAAATGGACATATATGAATTACCTGAAAGGAATTCAAAATAACTATATTAAGGAAGTTCAGGGAACTTTAAGAAAGTACAGAGGAAATTTTCAATAAAATTGAGAAAATAATAAGTGACTTGAATGAAAAATTTAACAGACATATTGGAATAGTTGGGGGAAAAAAATCAATCAGAAATCCTGGAGCTAAAAAAACAGTAAATGGAATAAAAATTCAACAGAGAACATTCACACCATAATTGATCAAGCAGAAGAAAGAATTTGGAATTCAATGACATGTTATTTGAAAATATACAGTCAGAAGAGAAAAGAATGAAGAAAGCCTACTAAATTTATGGGATGTCATCAAAAGAGCAAAATTTGAGTCATGTAAGTTAAAAAGAAAAAGAGAAAGATTAAAAGGTACACTGCATATTTAAACAGACAATAGCAGAAAATGTCCCAAACCCAGAGAAAATGTAAATATCTAGACACAGGAAAGTCAAACCAAACAAGATTAACCTAGGACATATTATATTTAAACTGTCAAAAATCAAAGACAAAGAGAGGACCCTGAACGCAGCAAGAGAACAAAAGAAAATAACATATAAGGAATTTTCAGTGCTGCTAGCAGCAGATTTCTCAGCAGAAACCTCACAGACCAAGCAAGTGGACAGATACATTAAAATGCTGAAGGAAAAAAAAAAACCTGCCAACCAAGAATTCTCTACCCAGCAAAACAATCCTTCAGAAATAAAGGAGAGTTACTTTTCCAGACAAGCAAAAGTTGAGGGAGTTGGACCTGTCTTACAAGAAATGCTAAAGGGAGTTCTTCAGGATGAGAGAAAAGAATGCTAACAAGTAGCATAAAAACATCTGGAAAGTACAAAATTCACTGGCAATAAAAATGGATGTTGGGTGTTCTCACCACAAAAATGGTAGCTATGTAAGGTAGTACATATGTCAATTACTGAGATTTAGTCAGATATATATATGATTATACATGCCAAATAATTATCTAGTTACAAAATAAAATAAATAATAAAATTATATATTTGCATGTCATATTCATAAGTTAAACTTATGTACCTAAAATTGTGTATTACATATGATAAAATGTGAATTTCTGAACAATTTACTTCTGTTTCTTGCAATAACGGATTAAGCTCTTCCTACTAGACTCTACCCAGAGAACAATATATAGGTTAGACAGAATATTTTTGTTGAGAAGCAACAGGGCAACAAGAATTCAGGAGGCCCAAATTCTAAGAGTAGTGAGGGGCATATAGGAGTGATCCAAGGGCTTCCTGATACTTTTTTCTCAATTTATTTGTAGATTCTAAAATGGTATCTGAGGGACAGGACACAGAGGAGAAGGGAGTGGGCTGAGTGGCTTGGAAGTAAAGTGGAGGTTTCAGGGGTCTCAGGAGCCTAGAAAAATAAAAATCAATATATCCTGCCAAAAATGTATTATATGATAACTTATTTCATAATAGCCCCTAAATGTTTTTGATTATTTTCCAATTAGCAAATGCCATTAGCATGTTTGCAAAGATGTCTAGTTGAGACAGAAAAGTAATGGCCCCAATGTCCCAAACAGGAAGCAAAATTCCAGTCAAAACCATAGCAGATATTTTTGAGGAAATTAATATAACTATCAGATTAGTCTTATCTGGCACATGCTGCTGATAATAGAACATTCAGTTATTTTGCAGGCACAGAGCTAAGAAGTTACAAGTTGCACAGCCAGAGCATGCATAGGAATTAATTCAATCTCAAGTAACACCTGAAAACAAAAGTTTCACCCTGCTCATGGAACTAAAACATCAGAACATGGCTGGAACCCAAGTACTGAAACTCTCAAAAGCCAGGGGTTCATTGCCTAAGAATGTCTGGTGATAAGACCCTTCCCCATGCCTTACCAAAAATAATCTTGTTTGAAGTCTTTCCAATCAAAATTTGTCCTGCTAGTGCTTCCACATGCCACCCTATCTTCCCTAACCCACAAAATTTGTCCCAAATCTCAGATCAGGGAGATGATTTGAGCCCTCTTCTGTCTCCTTGTTCAGCCACCTTGCCATAAACCTTTCTCTCTCTAAAAAAAAACCTTGTGCTTCAGTGACTGTTTTTTCATTGCATATGGGAAAAGAGACCTAATTCAGTTCAGTTGATGTTTACCTATGCAAATGAAAAAGGCAAATAGTCAAGTCAACACTGAGAAAGGGGGACTAAGCTAGAAGACTTACACATTAGCATATCTAGACAAATTATAAACCTACAGGATTAATACAGGGAATGTTAGTTTAAAGATAGTAAAATATGACAATAGAACAGAATAGTCCAGAAATAAAAAGAGGAAAGACAATCTTTTTAATAAAAGGTCAGTCAGCTGGGCTCGGTGGCTCAGCCTGTAATCCTGCGCCTTTGGGAGGCTGAGGTGAGTGGATTGCCTGAGCCCGCGGGTTCGAGACCCGCCTGGGCAGCGAGACCTCACCTCTACAGTAAATCAAAAAATTAGCCAGGCGTGGTAGCGCATGCCTGTAATTCCGGTTACTTGGAAGGCTGAGGCGGAAGGATTGCCGGAGCCCGGCAGGTGGAGGCTGCAGTGGCCGGCAGTGGCCACTGCACTCCAGTCTGGGCGACGGAGTGAGATTCCAACTCAAAAAAAATAAAAATAAAAATAAAAAATAAAAAAATAAAATAAAAGGTCAGTCAAGTGCCCACATCAAAAGTTTTAAAATAATACCTTGACTCCTACTCACACTATACATAAAAAAAAATTAGGTAGATTGAGTGGAATCTGATATCCTGCAGGCAAGAGTATAAAGTAACATTACCACTCTGAAAAGTCATCTAATACCATGGAACGTATGCTCACCCTAGTGTTGAGAGATGTCACTCCCAGAAATACAGGTGTGTGACACCAAAAAAAAAAAAAAAAAAGGAAAAGAAGAAAGAAAGAAAATAATAGGTAAAGCAAAAACTTTGCACAAGAATGCTCCTGGCATAGTTATTGTAATTATTAATAAGAGCTGAAAACAGCAAACAGTTCCAATGCCTGCCAACAATAAAGTGGCACATAAATGGTGCACATTCACATGATGGGATATCCTTTGGGCACAAAACCAGCAGGCACTGCTATCTGCCCACACCACCAAATCTCACAAACACAGTGTTGGGTGAAGTAAGACTGACATACATAAAAATCACATGGTATGTTCCCACTTACATGTTCAAAGAGATACAAAGCTACTCTATGTTGTTCAAAATCAGTGGCTTCTGGAAGGCAAAGCGGGAAGTGGGCTTCTAGGCAGTGAGATTCATCAAGCTGTATATTTATGACTTTCTATATGTCCATTATACATCTATATAAACATTTTTTATTTGAAAATATGAAGTAATCAAGATTACGCATCAAAGTGTAATGTTTAGGCTCAGGAAGAAGTGCCCAGCAGCATCTTGTCTGATGCTTTCATTCCACAGGCTGGGCACTGAGGCACAGAGATTAATGGGGTGTTGAAAGCTGAATCGGTGGCAGAACTGTAACAGAACAAGGTCTCTGATATTCTCTGGTACACAGAACCCTACACCTATCCCTGTCAACTTGAACTACTTACACTTTCCTTGGTTTTGGATGCCTTAGCCATAGAGAATGGGAAGTAGGAAATCCTAGAAACAGATTGTAAAAAGGTAATTTCCTAAGGAAACTTGCTAGCCTGCACTGTCTTTAAGGACAGCCATCTTGTGGTTCATACAGCAGCCCTAGGCGGGCTCTTGGATGCACACTTACCCTGCCCACGTGAGGGATGAACAGTGCCTATGCAGTGATGACATGACAGCATATTGATCACTATACCAAGAGAGTAACATTAATGACTTGTAAGCACATAAACTCTCCTAACTCCAGTTGGAGTCCCCCACATCCAACCTGTGTCTGCCCTGCATTCCTCTGTGCGTGCGTGAAGAGCTGTTTTACCCACCACAGAAACCACCTCTCCCCAGAGGCAGAGGACGTGACTCACCAGCAGAGAAGTGCAGGCAGGGCCTGCCTTCCAAGGCTGTTTCCCTCAGCACATTAATATTAAGGAGCACAGATGTATAACCATATGTTCATTGTCTTTGTGACTGAGTAATAACTTGAACTTGAATTGGACATCACCTTCTACTTTCCATCTGGAGAAACCATTCTGTTGACAGGTGGCCTTGCTATTAACATCTGCTTCCACACATGTGACTACACCACTCCCTTAGCTGTGCCAAATGCTTCTTTCAGAAAAAGAAAGGCCAGTAAGGCCAAAACTCTGAACTCTGTCCAGCCCTGTTCTGGGCTGTGACTCCTTCCTGCTTCCAGCAGGGCCAGCTGTGAGTGTTCCGGGCACAGAGGGACAGGGAAGAATCAGAAGGGCCCACACGCCTCCAGCAGATCCCAGCCCCTCTCAATTAGAAGCACCCTGGGAAGAACAGCCCATGTCTCCAGCTTCCACCCTGGGGGAGTAGGTCAAGAGCCTCAAGACCACCCTGTCCCTCTTGTCAGTGGATCATCTTTCCACCAGGACAGAAGGAGAGGTGAGGGGTGATGCAATCGAACGCACTGTTTTAGTCAACAAAAACACAACAGTGCTCAGTGTGTACTGGGCATTTTCCTATGGAGGGAAATACTCTTGCTTCTCAAGTCTACAGCTCATGGAGAGGACAGATGGGTGAACAAGTGCTCACCTCATACCAATCATGATGAGTGCACTCAGCAAGTTAATTCAGATCCTGCCTGAAACAACAGTGGATTGTGCCCCTGGTGAGTTAGCAGAATGGGGCACAGGCAGAGGCTGGCATGATGAGGGCCCAGGGGCCAGGGCAGGTTCAGCTGCCTCTGACTCTGTCTACAGTCAGTAGATTTTAGAGAAGCTCTCCTTCCTGCCCCATGGGCCTGCAGCCTC
Organism: Carlito syrichta; assembly: GCF_000164805.1. Lineage (NCBI taxonomy): Eukaryota > Metazoa > Chordata > Mammalia > Primates > Tarsiidae > Carlito > Carlito syrichta. The sequence continues at coordinate 85,187 of NW_007232883.1, forward strand.
CTGCATGGTCCTATGTCCCTCATCTACTCCACTCGAAACTCTGGGGTAGCTGACCTGTAAAGGTCGACAGCTTCCACACCAAGTCATATGAAGTAAGTGGCCTTGATGAAAACTTGGGAGCACTCTCAGGACACTGGCAACCAGCAGGCAGGTGAGATGTGTTGTCTTCAAGGCCAGCACTGTTGACAGCACAGCTGTTATCTCAGACGTACTGATATCTGAAGCCTCAGAGCCTTACCAAGACGAAAAAATTCACTCCTTTAGATGACAGAAAATATAATTACTATTACCAGCTGGACCCTTCATAATGTCTGAGAAGTATGTCCTTTACATACATAGAAGATTCCTACTGTCAAGTCAAAAACAATCCAGACAAAGGTAAGGAAATACTGTATCCAAAAGGATTGTCACCATAGAGGGGGCCTGCTGTCACATGGATACTGTGGCTAGGAGATCTGCCAGCATCCCAAAAGCCAGGCAGAAGGAATTCTCTCTCATGGGGAAGGGTAAGCATGGCTAGAAAGATAAGGGAGAGGGAGAGGTGAGCCAGTGTCATGACCCATGGCCAAGCAGGAGATGTTCTCATATGAAGGTGGGTGGGTCTGCATCTGGGGTGGAAGAGCATCCTAACTGCAGCTGGTTTTGTTGAGTTAGTGGACATTTTGACCAGATTGGTATGTGTTGACAAAGTCCAATCAGTCGTTGATGAGGGACTGTGTCTGGTTTTATCCCAGACAGACAAAGGGGCATTCAAGAGGCTTATCTAAGTCATATGGGGAAGGGGGGGAGTCTTTGGGTAAGCTGTTTCCCAGGGAGCAAAAGGATGAGGAATCCTCCAGGGTGGGGCTTGTTAACTGGCATTTGTTCCAGAAGCACAGAGCTCAGGGAAAGTGTAACAGCGCCACTATGAACCATTTAAATTACTTTTATTCAAATGTATCAAATAAATTGTGTTGAATGGCACACTGGTCCTGATAAACATTAATTATCATGCAAAACAGTTCAGAGCAAACAAAAGTAGCATCTTAACCAAACTGCTTTTTCCAAGGGATTGGGCATCTAGAGAATTATTTAAACATCCTCCTACTGACTTTTTCTCTTGCTGATGACTTTAAGAACTACACACTGATGGGGTGTGGTGGTTCATGCCTGTAATCGCAACGCTTTGAGAGGCCAAGGTAGGAGAATTGCTGGAATTTATGAGTTGGAAACCAGCCTGGGCAACATGGCAAGACTTTGTTTATTAAAAAAAAAGTAGCTTGGCTCATGCCTGTAGTCCCAGCTACCTGGGAGGCTGAGGCAGGAGGATAACTTGAGCCCAGGAGTTCAAAGCTGCATCGAGATATGTTTGCCCCATTGCACTCCAGCCTGGGAGACAAAAATGAGACCCTGCCTTTAAAAATGGGAAAAAAAAAAGAAAAGAAATTTACATTGAAAACACATCTGGGCTGTTGAAGACACACATTTGCTTGGATACTCAGAGTCTACTAGGAGACTCAGCTCCACTGGGTCTGGGCAGGATGGGAGAAAAGAGGTGATGGAAATGAAAGATGTTGACCTCCCTGGCTGCAGATTGCTAGTCAAAGTTCTCCACCAAGCAGACACTGACATGGTGCAAAGCAGCTACGAAGCTGCAGAGCAGAAATGAGCCCCAGTCCCAGTTCAGCTTATGCCTCTGATGCCCTGCTGTGACCAGGCTCCTCCTGGACCCCACTTACTTGCTGTGTCCTTGTTCTTTCTCCAGACGCCTTCCTGGCTCAGCTCCTGGCTTGTCCTGTCTGCGCAGATGCCCCTCACCCCTACCTGTTCAAAGTAGCTTGACTGTGTTTTTCTTCCCAGTGCTCATCACTTCCAAATGTATTTAACTTACTGTCTCCTCCACTTGGAGTTAAGCACCAACAGCTCAGTGTCTAGAAAACTGTCTGGCACAAGAGGTAGACTCAGAAAGTGCCCCACTTCCACCACTGACTGTGTAGAGAGGAGGGAGCCCCAGCACAGCCACACACCAGTGCAGGAGAGGCAAGGCAGGCATGGCACTGCAGTGTTGGTGACTGGGCCAGGGTCCCCTGCTGGGGAGTGATGACATGGAGAGCACTGTGATTATATAAAGCATGGCTAGTATTCCACAGAAAAAGTAAGTGAGAAAGTGTTGAATCGGTAGTCCTTCTGGACAAAGCTGATCTGTGAAAAGGCAGGAAGCTGTTGGATCCTAACATTTAATTAACAGCCAGGCCTGAGCATGTTCAGCCAAAGGCTTCAGGACCCAGACAAAACACTGCTGGTTTAGATATTGAGGAACCTTTGTCAGGGAACAAAGCCCACGTGGTAAGCAGGTGGGCCTGGGATGCATCGAGGGAACAATGCACTGTGTTTTCAGTGTGGGATCACCTGGAAGTACATTTTTATGAGGGGGTCACCTAAACCTGTTTTTAGGCTTTATACCTGTTTACCCAAAATAGACTCTTTTCCATTTAACATTAAATAAACAAAAGTATACTTACCTTAAACCTAGCTTTCTCATCTGTTTTTTAAACAGTATTATTTTGATAACATTAACTCTTTCTCTATGAGAATTGTGGTCTGGAAAATTAGCATTTCCAGAGAGACTTGTTTCTCTATGTTCCTCTTTGCTCTTTGAGCCGTGGAAACAACTTGAGGAAATCAAGGGAGAATTCTGAAAGGTGGATGAGGAGAGTAAACTGGTTTGAGACCTAGGACAGGAGGAAGCATGGTGAGGGGAGGGGAAGACTATCCATACCCTCCACCCAACAGAAGACGGAGATCCAGGTGCAGTGTGTCCTGGTCCAGTCTAGCAAGAGAAGACAGCTCAAGTGGGCTCTCTCCTCCCTCAGGTTGAACATGAGTACTACCTACTATCCCAGGTGAGCCTGGAAAATCCAACCAGGGAAATAAACCTGAAACCCTACTGACGAGAAGTGCTCATATTACTCATCACTTGTGAAAAATCCCCTTCCCAGCCCAGAGACACCACAAGGCCAGGAGGAACCTGCAAGGGGGATCTTACCCCAAATCTCCTGTTCTAGGAAATGTCATGGTCAGGAATGTTTCCACAAGTGGAGGAATACCCCCAAACAAATGAGCAGACCACAAATTCCCTTTCTTCATCTGGAGGCACCAGGCAGCCTGGCCAGGGACATTCCTCCACATCCTCAAGCAGCATCAGCTGAACCAGTGCCATAAAACAAAGTGAGCAGGGTAAAAGAGCATGGCATCTACTCTAAAGACCAGTGAAAACTAGACCGTCATTGGAACAACCACAAAAATGTACCAGGACTTTTGTGCCAGACCCCAAACAGGTAGCTGCATGCCAAAATAAAAACTTCAAATATGATCCATGGTCTCCTAATATAATAACCACAATTTCTAGGATATGACTGAAAATCACTGTCATACAATGAACCAGAAAATCAGAACTTGGATAAGAAAAGACAATCAACTAATGCCAATGCCAGGAAAAATCAGCTGCTCAAGTAATATTATAAAGACTTTAAAGCATATATCACAAAATAATTCAATAAACAATGAATAAACAATAAATTGACCAAATGGAAAATAAAAATAATAAAATACTTCCTGGATGGATTAACAGTAGAGTGCAGATGACAGAATTAGTAAACTTGAGGTTAGATCAATAAAATCCATCCAATATGAACACAGTGAGAAAATAGACTGAAAAATTAAAAAATGAACACAGCTTCAAGGATCTGAGATCCAACATTGGTGTCACTGGTGCTACAGAAGAAGAAGAGAAAGAGAATGGGGCTGAGGAGTATTTGGATAAATAATGACCAAAAACTTCCCAACTTTGATAAAATAATTAAGTCTAAAACCCAACAAGCTACAAAAACTAAAAAGGAACAAGCCAAAAAAAAATAAAAATAAAAAAAAAAAGATCTACACTAAGTCACAACATATTCAGACTCCTTTTTTAATTTTTTAATTTTTAATCAATATTTTTTATTATGATATTGTGGGGTACAGTTAAGGGTTAGGTATACAAATTTGCTTCGGTCAGGTACCCTTGTTGATAAGAGGTGTCTCTCCATCCCCAGACAGATATTTACTACCGTTAATCCCATCTCCCTTCCCCTCTCCCCATAGTTTCCCACCACTGTCAGTCATTTTCTTATAGTATGACATTGGATGTTCAAGGTCCACTATATGAGTGAGAACATGTGATACTCAGATCTTTGTTCCTGTGAGAGGTCACTCAGTATTACAGACTCTAGTTCCATCCAGGTTGCTGCAAAATTCCTGATTTTGTTCTTTTTATGACTGTGTAGTATTCCATCGTGTATATGTACCACATTTTTTTATCCAGTCCTCTTTTGATGGACAGCATGGTTGCTTTCAGGTTCTTGCTATTGTGAACGATGCTGTGATAAACATTCGTGTGCAGGTATCTTTTTTATAGAGTGATTTGTGTTCTTCAGGGTATATTCCCAGTAGGGGGATGCTAAAACAAAGAAAAAGAAAAAAAAATTCTTAAAAGCAGTAAAAGAGAAAGGACATCTTACCTATAGGAGGAAAATCTATTTGAATGGCTGCAGATTCCTTATCAGAAACTACACAGGCACAAGGAAGTAGCACACCATTTTTCAAGGGCCAAAAGAAAAGAACTGTCAACACAGAATTCTATATTTAGTAAATTTTTCCTTCAAAATAAGATGAAATGAAATGCTTCTAAAATGAAGGAAAACAAAAAGAATTTCTTGCTGCAATCAGATCTACGTTACAGAATGGCTAAAAAAAGTTTCTTCTCATGAGTTTGGGCTACTGCAATAAGGAAAAAAAAGGAAAAAAGAAATTACAGGCATAGAGATTAGGAAAGCAGACATGAAAATGACGTATTAGTAGGTAAATAATATGATGATCTACAAAGAAAATACCAAGGAATACTGTTGTCCAAGACCAGTATTGGATGTATGAGAATTTGCCCTTCAGATTCCCTGACATTAGAGCATGTTGCCTTTAATATCAGGGAATCCAAAGGGCATATTCTCATATGCTCTCCCAACTTTTCCAGAAGAAAGCAGGCTGCCATTGCACCGATACAGACTCCAGATGGGGACAAGGCACACCCTCAAGGACACAGGAAAAGAAATAGGGCCAGAAGGGCCTCCTGCTTTCCCGCTCGTTGTGCCTTGAGCATTTGGAACATTTACAGCACAATTCCTTCCAAGCAGAGTCCCTGTGAACATTCTCATCTCAGGTGTCATGCATAGCAGGCATAAGACTGAAGGAAGGCTCTTCCTCCAGGGCCTGGTATGGAGTTGTAGAAGTGGAGCAGATGAGGTCTCAGTAAGGCACAGGGCACCCCATCCCCTGGCCTCCCGTGGAATATACCAGAGGGAACAGCAATTAGTAAACATGAACGAAATGCCATTGAACGCTGAGTCCCGCAGGAGGGCAGGTGAGTGTTGATCAATTTTAAAAAAAATTTTAATTTTAAAATTGTGGGCAACAATTCAGGGTTAGGTATACAAATATTCATTGTGTAGGTACCCTTGTTGATGAGGTATATCCCCCTTTCCCTAGGCAGTTTCCAAATACTGCCAATTCCACATTCCAGCACCCCCACACCCTTGCAGTTTACTGCTACTATCAATCCTTTTCTTACACTATTATGATAGTTGTTGAAAGTCCACTTATGAGTGAGCATATGTGATACTCAGTTCTTTGTTTCTGTGAAAGTATTATAGACTCTAAGTCCATTCAGGTTGCTGTGAAGTTCATGATTTTGTTCTTCTTTATGGCTGCACACTTATCTTAACAATGTTGATTCTCCCAATCCATGAGCATGGAATATTTTTCCACTTGTTTGTGTCATCTTTATTTCTTTGGGCAGTGTTTTGTAGTTTTCATCGCAAAGGTCTTCACGTCTCTGGTTAGGAAGATGCCAAGGTATTTCTTATTGTGTGTGTGTGTGGCTACTATGAATGGAATTGTGCTTTTCATTTGGGTTTCTGATTGTTTATTATTGTATATAGAAATGCCATTGTCTTTTGCACATTTATTTTATGCCCTGTGATTTTGCCAGAGTCATATATTAATGTAAGGGGGTTTTTGACAGATTCTCTTGGATTTTCGAGGTATAGAATCATGTCATCTATAAAGAGGGATAACTTGAGTTCCTCTTTTCCTATTTGGATACCCCAGATCACCTTCTCTTCTCTGATTGGTCTAAGTAGGACTTCTAATACTATGTTGAACCGGGGGGGTGAGAGTGGGCATCCTTGTCTTGCTCCAGTTTTGAGGGGGAATGGCTCCAATTTCTGTCTGTTTAGCAGTATGTAGGCTGTGGGTTTCTTGTTGATGGCTTTTAGTATTTTGAGGTATGTTCCATCTATGCCTAGATGTTTGAGGCCCTTTTTTTAATCAAGAAGGGGTGCTGGATTTGATTAAAAGCTTTTTCTGCATCTTATGATATAATCATGTGGTTTTTGTATTTACGTCTGTTGATGTATTTGATTATGTTTATGGTCTTACGAATGTTGAACCAGTAGAGCATCCCAGGGATGAAGCCTACTTGGTCATGGTGGATGATTTCTGATACATGTTGTTGAATCCGGTTTGCGAAGATCTTGTTGAGAATTTTAGCATCTATGCTCATCAAGGATATGGGCCTGTAGTTCTCTTTCTTTGTTGGATCTTTACCTGGCTTGTGTATCAATGTGATGTTAGCTTCATAAAATGATTTGGGGGAGAGTTCCATCTTTCTCAATCGCCTGGAATACTTTCAGTAGGATTGATATCAGTTCCTCCTTGTATGTTTTGTAGAATTCTGCTGGAAAGTCATCTGATCCAGGGCTTTTTTTTTTGTAGGTAGTTTTCTTGTGACACAAATTCCTGGATTGTTATTGGTTTATTTAGGGCCTCAATTTTTTGTTTCAACCTGGGAAGGTTGTGTAATATCAGAAATTCCTCCATTTCTTTTAGGTTTTCAAGTTTGTTCCATACAAGTGTATATAGTAATCTCTGATAATCTTTTTTATTTTTTCAGGGTTGGTTATGATTTCATCTTTCGTGCTTCTGATTGAGTTATCTGAACTTTTTCTCTTTTTCTTGGTCAGTCTAGCTAGGGGACCATCAATCTTCTTTATTCCTTCAAAGACCCAGTTTTTTGTTTCATTGATTTTTTTTGTATTTTCTGTCTTCTATGTCCCAGATTTGGGTTTTTATTTTAGTGACCTGGATTCTTCTGCTGAAGTTAGGGTTTTGGTTGTCTTGCTTTTCCAGTTTCCTTAGGTGACTTGTTAGGCTGTTAACTTGTGATCTTTCCATTTTCTTCATGTGTGTTTGTAGAGATATGAATTCCCCTCTTACTACTGCTTTCATGGCATTCCAGAGGTTTTGGTAAGATGTTTCAGCATTTTCATTTGTTTCCAGGTGTCTTTTAAGCACTGTTTTGAGTTCTGTGTTGACCCAGGAGTTGCTTGGCATCATGGTGTTTAGTGTCCATGTCTTTGTGGGTCTTGAGGGAAGGTTGTTGGTATTGATATGCATTTTTATTCCACTGTGCTCTGAGAACTTGCATGTCAAAATTTCAGTCTTACGAAGTTTCTTTATGCTTGATTTATGGCCAAGGATGTTGTCAACCTTGGCGTACGTTCTATGTGGTTGTTGGGTGGAATGTTCCATAGGTATCAATTAATTCCATTTGGTCAATAGTCACATTGAGGTTCCAGATCTCCTTGCTGATTTTTTGTCTTGATAATCTGTCTAGGGTTGTGAGTGAAGTACAAAGTCCCCAGCTATGATAGTGTTAGAGTCAATATCTTTTTTAAGTTTGCCTAGAAGCTGGTTTATTAAAGTTGGTACTCCTATGTTGGGTGCATGCATGTTTTGGATGGATATTTCTTGTTGATGGATTGAACATTTTATCATTATAAAGCTACCTTTTGTATCTTTTAAAATTTTTGATACCTTAAAGCGTATTTTGTCTGATATTAAGATTGCAACTCCAGCTTTCTTTTGTGTTCCATTCACTTGAAATTTTGCTTCCCATCCTCTTACTTTGAGTTTTTGAGTGTCCTTTCTGATGAGATAACTCTCTTGGAGACAATATATTGTTGCCTTATGATATTTTATCCATTTTATCATTCTATGTCTTTTCAGTGGTGCATTTAGTCCATTCACATTCAGGCTAATTATTGAAATGTGAGAGTTTATCCCTGTCATGAGAGTTGTTGTTGTTTCTGTTTGTTTGCTGGCTTTCTTTTGACTTTTGGGTTGATTCATGTGTGTTTTCATTCTGTTTCTTGCACTCCTATGAAGAATGTTGTTGTTCTTTTTTCCCTTTCTTCTGTGTTTATTACCTTCTTAAGTGTTTCTTGCAGAGCTGGTCTAGAGGCAGCGTAAGTTCATAGGGACTGAATGTCTGGGAAAGATTTTAACTCTCCTTTAGTGATGAAGTTTTGCTTAGCTGGGTAGGTTATTGGTTGAAATTGTTTATCTTTGAGAACTTTGAAGATTGGGCTCCAAGCTCTCCTAGGCTGAAGTGTTTCTGTAGATAAATCTGCTGCTATTCTAATTGATCTTCCCCGATAGGTATTCTAACCCTTTTCTCTTGCTGCCTTTAGGGGTTTTTCTTTTATACCTACTTTGTTTAGGCAAATTACTATGTGTCGAGGAGTTGGTCTTCTCATTTGTTGTCTTGAAGGGGTTCTCTGAATCTCTTGTGTTTGAATGGTAGCATCAATGATGAGATGAGGGAAGTTTGCTTGAACAATTTCATGGATTGTTTGTTCCAGGGTGCTCTCTGTCTCTCGTTCTGCCTCAGGAAGTTCAATTACTCTTAGGTTTGACCTCTTGAAATAATTGCTCATCTCTTGGAGGTTTTGGTTTGTCTTTTTAAGTTTCTTTTTCTATGTTTTTGACAGTTTGGGTTAGTTCTATATTTTGGTCCACTACCTCTGAGATTCTTTCTTCTGCTTGGCTAATTCTGCTTTCCATGCTTATCAGTTTGTTATTTATTTCATTCACAGTATTCTTTATTGCTGTTATCTCAGTTATCAACTCCTTCCTTTTTTCCTCTTGTCCCTCCTCAATTCTTTTTATCCTATTAACGTCTTGATATCTGGGTTTGTAGCTTGAGACCAGTCATTCTGGGTGCTCTTCATTGTTTGCATTATGATGTTTATTTTTTCAGTGTCTGACCTCCTAGGGGTCTATGTCAGACCCATACTCTTCTTTGGTTTTTCACTTGTGTAGATTTTTGATAGCTTCACTAGTGTAGATTTTCCTTCACCCACCATTCCCTCCCTCTTCTTTAATTCTGTTGTTCAGGGATGGCAAGGTTGCTTTTCCTTTTGTTTGCTCAGTCTCTTATTCTTCCTTATGAGGATCCTCTGACTTTGTTCAGTTCTGATGCTGGACTATGGGTTAGGGGCTGTACATTTTGGAGTTTTTATTTAACTGAGGGGGGAGCTGTGATTCAGAATCTATATGCAAATCCCAGTATCCACTGACAGGTGTATTAGCACCCTGGAACCCAATTCCCACTGCCTTACGATATGTCCATGCAGTAGGGGTATAGGTTTGCTCCCTGGAAGCAAAATGAGGTAAGAAAAAAGAAAATAATGGGAAAAGGAAGGTTGGGGAGGGGCAAGAGAAAGGTGGAGAGAGACGAGTAAGAGGGAAAACAGAGAGTCGTACCAACTAACAAACAAAAAGAGACACAAAGAAAAGAGTTAAAAAAAACCCCCTAAAACATACAGGTAATCATACACACAGTCTAACAAAAAGTCTAAAGAATAGAAAAAAATCATAAAATAACAGAAACAAAGCTAATGTGAAAATGTTATCAAAAACAAAAAGAGAAAAAAACTAAAACAAAAAACAAACAAAAATGAGCAAAACAGACAAAAAATAAAAAAATAAAAACAAGGAACCAAACTCTCTCTGACGTTGTTCCTGTAAGTCCAATGTCCTTTCAGCTCTGATCTGTAGCCCCTCCCTTCTGCTCTCAGCACAGGCAGATAAGGTTGCTTACAGCTTGGGTCAGATGCCCCAGGCCTACTTTGGAAGGAAGGTGGATCAGATCTAGACTCACCTGGCTTTCTGCCTGTCAAGTCTGCCACTCAGATCTGACCTGTCAGTGCCCGGTCCAGCATGGGCGAGGGGCTTCTGTCTGTCTCAGTTTGATGAGATTACCTTAGGTCCCAAGTTAAAGGCGGGGCAGAGCTGGGCAGCGCAATGTAGGTCTCTGCCTGGTCCTGGAACAGAGAAAATGGCTGCAGTCAGTGTCTACTCATTGTGCATGGGGATCTTCTCTGTCTCTCCCTGATCCGCTCTCTCCATTGACCAGATCCGGGGCTCCAGCTGATCTGTTATAACAGGTGATGGTGTGGGTCAGGCATCAGGCAATGAGATTCAGCTGGATTCAGCAGGCTCTTCTCAGGAGAGTCCTGCAAATAGCAGATGACCTTGTGTGCACCTGCACTCCAATCTCAGATTGGTGGGGGCTTGCAGTCACCCTCAAATAGGGGACTCAGGTGCATGAATCCGAGTCTCCCCTCAGACGGATGGACTCTCACTCTCCCACCAGCGTATACCTACTTACGCAGAGAGTCTTTATGGACACTTGCTTGTGTGGAGACTCTCACAGTCTGACCTGTCCGGGTGCCATCTTAAGCTCTGCCCTTCTACCACTTTTTGTGTAATTGATGGAAATCACATGCACTGTAGGCAAATGAAAGACTACCCCAGGTTGTTGAATGTGTAAAATATTCTTTAAGGACACTCATAATCTTCTGCAAGTCAAATTTCTGGACTTCTAATTAATAACTTAAAAGCTCCAGAGAAAAACATAAATGGATAAAATGCAATCCTACATAATGCAGGCTTCTGAAAGTCAAAGAAACTGAAAATTCCAAAAACTTTTGTCCAGGATCAGTTTATTTTTTTCACAAAGTGTTTCCTTATAGGCTTTATGCTTTTTCCAGAAAGAGTCTATATTCAGAGGGCACACACTTGAATGCTAATTACCTTAACATGAAAAGTGGTTACATGAAGACAAACTGTACTTAGGAGAAATAACAGTAAAATAGCACAGGCACTTTTGGGTGAGTCTGTGTCTTTCCCCACCTAAAGTAGCAAGAAGTGTTTTGAAATATACAGATTTTTCTGTAGGGGAAAGTTGAGTACGTTATCTTGCAGGTTCTGTTTCACCCTTAGGGAGAAAGGACACCTAGAGGAGGCCATGAGACTCCTGCACTCACCGAGTAAGATTGTGAGTGCCGCAGGTCTGTTCTAACATGTGACATCCCCAGGGCGAGCACCTTTTCTTCTCCAGAGTGGTGTCAGAGTCGTTTTCTGAATGCTGTGTGTGCTGGATCAAGGCTCCTTTAGTCTTCAAGCAATGGATGTCTATTAATTTCATCCCACAACATGTGCCACGAGGAGGTAGCACATCCTGACAGTGCAGGACACAACCATCATGGGAAAGCCCTACCTGCAACACAGAGACAAACAGGTCACAGGGTCTGGAGTCTAGTGAGCACCTCAAAACTCAGACTCATTATTACATTGAGTATTCTGAAAGAATATGGTCTTGGAATGTCATCTGTTTACAAAGTCCACTATCTTTTATTTCTAGAAATCAAAAAGTTAGTTTTAGCCTAGATGATGTGGATGCTTGCTTCTGTTGGACACCCCCAGAGTGTGCAATTTTATGTGACACCTGCTTAAAGTTTCCCCAAAATTGTGATGGATGTTGGAGTCTCTATTGTCCATCTGTAACATCAGAGGTCTGATCTTTCATGCACATTGTCAATGTCGTGTACTGGGACATTGTTTACATCTCTGGATATTTCCTTCACCTGTGCCATCTTCCAGCTATCCTTCTCTGGAGGTTTCCCAGAGAGGCCATATGTCCATAGACTCCCAAAGTCCCTCACACTTGAAGATGAGGACAACTTGGAAGTAAGATTGTAAAATAAGTCTCTTATCTAAGGAAGAGAAGAGGGAAGATAAGTCTTTCCTTTGTACTGGCAAGGTACAAAATGTGTGGGAAGGTATGCTCAGAGAAAAAACAAGTTAAGATGAGCTTCCCTCATTGTATGCCTCCTCCAACATGTCTGTGTTTTCAGAAATTCCTATCCTGACACTGATGAATTCCCATCTGGCATTTAGAATACATGCTCTGTAGCCATTGTTTAGTACTGCTTTGTCACTAATACAAATCCCTGCAAAGGTTACAGCTTGGGTGCTAAAAGACTTAAAAACTCAGCAGCAGAAGCCTAGTGTACAAAAGCTATAATAAATATTATGACATTCTTCTTTCCCTGGCCATGGATGTGGGAAGAAGCTATTCAAAAAGAGCCACAGCAAGATTCTCTCTATAAAGTTGTAATTAAATGGAGGAACTACATGTATGAGTGAAACAGTGCCTTAAATTCTAGAGCAGACGCAGACATTTCAAAGAGGTAATGGGATTCTCTTCTCTTCTGAATACATTTCATTTTACATGAAAATTTTTAAAAAATATACAGAACAAATTTCAGGAAGTATTTAAATTTATTGAGATTTATCAACTTTGTTTCTGAAAACAGCTGAATATGTTTGCAAAATGTCAGCCCTGAACATTGAGTTCTGGAAAAACACAACCTGCCACAGCATCTGGTCAATACCAGGCATCACAGACAGCACCACAAGACTTCACAGAAACACAAGTCTTTATTCCACCATGGCAAATAGTGTAGAACACGTCAGTGTGAGGTACGATGTTGAATGTCTCAACCCATGCCCTGAGACACCTGGCAAATCTGCTGTGTCCAGGGATGAACCCACATAAGCAGAACTTACTCTTGAGGAGCCCCAACTGGACAGAGTTTCTTGTGGATGGTTCTGCAGTGCTCCCAGGGGAGAGAGAGAGGCACTGGTGTCTCAGGGATGGCACCAACCCTGAGAAGAAGCATGGCCCAGGGACTGATGCAAGCACTCAGACTCCATCAGAAAAACTGATGTTCCCTCATGGTATCTAGACCCTGTGGAGCTCTCCGTGCAGGACCCCATCAGCTGCCCACACCACCTTCTGGAACTGGCACCATTACACCCATTGTGCAGATAGGCTCTCCAGAAGTTAGCAGACTTGCCCAGACCCCTTGGTTTGTTTGCAGTGCTATGAAGATTAAGATCACTCCGTCAGTCCAGCTCTGCTGTGCCTACTTTTAAGTACTGCATACACTGCCTACCTGTGGAGATGGGCAAACCATAACAATGTCAGCACACCATTGATGAATAATGATTACTTGAGTACCACATAGACACAGATGAGCTACCCCAATAAGATGAAGAGATGATGTTTTGGTACATATTTTTGTTTTCAAAATCCTTACGCATTTCTCCAACAGAAACAGATGCCACAACCCACTAATTAAGGCTCTGGTTTTCAATCCCTGCTCTTGTATAGCTGCATGATCTTGGGAAAGTATGAAACACTTCCATACTTGATTTCTTCATCTCTAAAACGAGAGTAATAAGAGCAAATACTCAGATTCCTATGAGATTGTATGAGCTCACCCCTGTAGATCCCTTAGAATGGTGTCTGACCACCTAATGAGCCTTAACCAAAGTGAGCCACAGGCCAGCGCTCCTCAGGTTGGGCAGCTGCCCCAGAGTACATGCTGAGTGAGACAGGAAAGTGCCCAAGCCCAGAGCAAACATGGGGTGCCTTCTTGGAGCACTAGTTGTGTTAGTGGTAAGGAATGTAATTACTGAAATACACAAGGGCTTACTGGAGAAGAGAAGGCAATTGCTTTGCTTTCAAATTAAAAATTATAGAACAGGCTTCTTCTGAAGTAGAATGAAGTGTGTGCATTTCTTCTTATCCCTCCCACTAAGAACAGCTTAAAACCCTGGGTATTCAATAAAACAAACACTATAGACCCTAGAGCTGAAGAGAAAAAAGCAAATCAGCTGGGAGCTTTGGAATCTGTGGTACAGCATGGCAGTGAGTTTGCTTTTTGTTTCTCTTCATATATCCTAAACTAAGTGCTGAAAAACCAATACACGGGAAAGATCAATGGATAGCAGACAAAAAAGCCCCAGGAGAAGCTTGCTCTCTCCAGACAAGGAACTAGGAAAGGAGCAATGTAGCTAGGCAGAAATCAACAAGGCACCACTCCTGCAGGGTCAGTGGAGACCATGAAGGGGATCCTGGACTTTCATCGCCTTCTGGAGTTAAAGAGGTCTTCTTTCCCTTCATTAGAGTGGTTTCAGAGATCTCATAGGAAGCAAGACTTTTGCCACCTTCATCACCTTCCAGCAGCCACCATCCAGCTCCATCACCTTCCAGCAGCTCCTCATGGTGACTGATGTCAGCAGAAATAGAGTGGGAAACCTGGATGAGTCTCATAACATAACTTTAAAATGTACAGGATACAGTTGAAAACTACTCACCATCCTAAGAACCAGGAGTGCTACAAGTTGGATGAAACAAGACCATTGACAAATGCCAATGCTGAGATGCTACAGATGTTGAAATTATCTAACAAGGATATAAAAGCAGCCACCATAACATTTCTTCAACAAGCAGTTACAAACACTGGACACAAATGAAAAACTAGAAAGTCAAAGAAAAGAAATTGAAGATATAAAGGAGAGCCAAATGGAAATTTTAGAACTGAAGATAAAAGAACTGTAAAAATCTAACTGAATGGATGCAGTAGTATAATGGACTGTATAAAGGAAAAAAATCAGTGAACTTGAAAACCCAACACTAGAAATAACCCATTTCAAAAAACAGAAGACAGACTGAAAAACAAAATGAACAAACCCTCACGGACCTGAGGGACATGAACACAAGATCTAACATCTATACCACTGGAATCCCCAGAATGAGAGGAAAAAGCAAATAGAGATAAAAAAGTATTTAAAGGAATCACAGCTGAAAAATTGGTAAAAGATACAAACCTACAGATTTGAGAAGCTGAGAATACATAAAAAAGCTAGACTCCCCTCCCCCATCCAAATCTATATCAAGGCACAACGTAATCAGATTCCTGAAATCTATAAAAAAAAATTGAAAGCTATGAAAGATAATGAAAGGACCAAGATGGAGTTGATATACCCAAAGAGCAGCCGTTTGATATCGCTTAGCTTTCTAATGTTTTTCTAGCAGTTTCTCTTAATTTACCTTCTAATCACTAGCCAAAGACAGAGCCAGTTTCTTAGAGGTAGCTATTGACAGTTGTCTTACAAACCCCTATATCCAGTTTGTTTTGTATTAATTAGCTTTTATTTCAAGTATTTGCCTCCAGCCATAAGAAACCAAGTTAACCTTTATGACTTTTGTGACAGATAAATCCCCATCATCATGGCAAGAGTCATGTGATTAACCCACCTACCTGCCTGCTGTCCATTGCCTGATGTCAATACCTATGCTTACATGTCCCCTTTGTGATGATGTGAAACAGACCACCACCCAGTCACCGTAATGACCTGCCACCATCAAAGGGAAAGTTTAAAAGAATTCAACCTCAAGAAGCCATTTGCCATTGCTTTGCTAAACTCTGGTCAGGTCATGTGGCTCTTTGAGCTGTGACCACCATGTTTTCCCAGCTTTGGCCCTCTCCCCTAACTTGGGGAGGTAAATCTCCTCTCTCTCTATCTAATTGACTTTCCAAATAAGCTTTTTTTCCCCCAATCTAACTTCTGTGCAGTTCTTTGCATCTTTCACATGGCACCGGATCACAGACCAATCTAGTTTGACCTAACAAGTAAATTCACCTATAAGTAAAAACATCAATTTTCTCCTCAGAAACTATGGAGGCCAGAAGGAAGTGGCATAACATTTTTTAACTGCAGAAAGAGAATAACAATCAATCCTTATTTCTATATCTATCAAAAAGGACCTTCCAAAAAGGAAGATTGTATCACTGGTGAATTCTATCAAACATTCAAAGAGCTAACATTAATTCTATTTAAATGCCTCCAAAAAATAAAAGGGAAAGGCATTTTAAAACTTATTTTATGATTCAACCTGATAAAGATCACCTAGGAAAACAAACAAAAATATAGCTAACATTATACTTAATGGTGAGGGACTGAATGCTTCCCTGCTAAGGTTCTAACCACTTGTATTCAATATTGTACTGAAAGTTTTTGCCAGTGTAACAAGGCAAAAGACATACAGATTGAAATAAAGAAATAAAATTATCTACATGTGAGGATAACACGATAGTTTACATTTTAAAATCCCAAGGAATCTACAAAAAGAAAAAAAGAAAAAAAAAACTTCTAAAACTAATCAGGAAGCAGTAAATTCACAAGGACCATAATGCAAAATCAACATTCAAACACTAATTTTCCCAATATACTACCAATGACTACATGGAAATTAAAATTAAAAACATAATAGCTTTTATTATCATTCCAAAAAATGGAATCTTTGGCATAAACTTAAATTCTATACAAAATCTTTATGCTGTAAAACTCGAAATGTAAACTTGCCCCAAACTGATTACAGGTTTCATGCGATGCCTATCAAAATCAGAGCAAGATTTTTTTTCTAGGTATAGGCAGGCATATCTTAAAATGTCTAAGGAAAGGCGAGGCTCTAAAATAGCAAAAGCAATCTTTTTTTTTTTTTTTGAGTTGGAGTCTCACTCTGTCACCCGGACTGGAGTGCAGTGGCTGCTCCCGGCCACCGCAGCCTCGACCTGCTGGGTTCCGGTGATCCTTCGGCCTCAGACTTACAAGTAGCTGGAATTACAGGCATGCGCTACCATGCCTGGCTGATTTTTTTTTTATTTATTGTAGAGATGAGGTCTTACTGCCCAGGCAGGTCTTGAACACACGGGCTAGGGCAATCCACTCACCTCAGCCTCCCAAAGGCGCGGGATTACAGGCTGAGCCACCAAGCCCGGCTTGCAAAAGCAATCTTAACAAAGAACAGAGTGGGAGATCTACTCTATCCAACAGGAATACCTACTATGTATCACCTGTGATCAAGGCAGTATGACACTGATAGAAATGTAGACACATGGATCAATAGACAAGAGCACAGAACCCAGAAGTAGACCCACAAAGATATGCCCACTTGATTTTTGACCAAGATGCAAAAGTGAGCCAGTGGAGGAAGGATAGCCCTTCCAACAAATGTTTCTAGAAAAATCCAGTATCCAAAGCTAGAAAATGGATTTGAACCTCAACCTTACACTTTATACAAAACTTACCTTATAATGGACATATATTTAAATGAAAAATGTAAAACTATAAAATACTTAGAAGAAAATATAAAATAAAATCTTTAAGACCTACAGTTTAGTGCAAGAGTTCTTAGATATGACACCAAAAGTATGATTCCATAAAAGAAAAAAAAATGGATAAAATTGACTTAAACAAAATAAAAACATTTTGTTTTGTTTTGTTTTTTTTTGAGTTGGAGTCTCATGCTGTCACCCAGACTGGAGTGCAGTGACCTGCTGGGCTCTGGCGATCCTTCCGCCTCAGCCTTCCAAGTAGCTGGAACTATAGGTGCGCACTACCACGTCCAGCTAATTTTTTTGGATTTATTGTACAGATGAGGTCTTGCCAAGTTGCCCAGGCAGGTCTCGAACCCGCAAGCTCAGGCCATTCACTCACCTTGGCCTCCCAAGATGTGGGGTTACCGGCTGAGCCACCGAGCCCGGCCAAAAAACATTTTTTAAAAAACATGTTCAGTGAAAGGCCCTTAAAAGGATATAAAGACAAACTACTGACAGGGAGAAAATATTTGGAAACAATAGACCTGAAAAAGGACTTCTATATAGAATATAAAGAGCTCTCAAAACTGAACAGTAGAAATGAGCAAAAGTTGTGAAGAGACATTTCACTGAAAAGAATATACAAGTAGCAACCCAGCACGTGAACATCATGTGGCTCAGCATCACCAGCCGTTGGGGACATGTGTGATTGTACCCAGCTGCTGCGGCCCGGCTGTGATGCTGGCATGATGGAAACATCCCTCAGCTGTGGGAAGGCCTTACCATAGATGGACAGGCAGCAGATGCTGCTACGGCCCGATTTAACAATCAGTTGCTTTTCTCACAGTTAAATCAAATATGAGAGGCAGAAAGCTGGAAGAAGTAAGGAGTTTCATTCCGATACCATGGGATCAGGGAGCAGGCTGTGTATCCACCTAAAACCTGTTTGTTTAGGCAGAGTTTCTATCTATTATTTATAATAAAACATATAGTTCTTAATGTTTTTCTCATTATTGATTAATAACGACTATATGTCTTATGGTTATTACTCAGCTTTTTTCTTAATTAGCATTTAGATCCCAAACTGTTATTGTCACAAACTGGTGTTCAGATTCTATCAGTCTTGCCATTCTTCTAAGTTACAATTACCTTGAACAGTTTGGGGCCACATACTTTCTAGTTGGTTACAGTTTTTTGTTTATTCCAAGAGTCCTAGTTCACAAGGCTTAATTAAGCATTGCACATAAAATTAATGCAAAGACATAAAAAAAGCAGTTCTCATTTAGAGGCTAAGGGAACAGATACGTGTCTGAGTTTTAGAAAACTTCAGCAGAGCCCATTTGTTATCTAGGTCCGGTAGAGGGTTTTCCAGGGATGTGCAGTTTTGTGTTTGTATCTCCTGTTTATCAGGGGATTCAATGAAGATGGTTGTTGTGTTTCCTTCAGTACCAGCAACAGTTCTAAATCCAAGGACAGTGAAGAGGGGGACAAGGTAAAAATGTTTACTTTTAAATTCAAGCAGCTTCTATGTTGAGCCCAATTCAGCTTAATACAAGTTTCTAGGGCATTTTTTAGAGAGGAGGAAGGAAGAAACCGGTGAGGCAGACAAGGCAGATCTCTGGTAAAACTTCCTCACTTTGCCTGAAGAAACTAAGCTACAAGTTCCAGACAAAAACTCACAGACCTAAATGAGAAAACCTATTCCTGGTCCACGCACCTCCCCTTTCCCGCATTCCCATTTTGTGTGCTTTTTCTTGATTGACCCTTTTCAATCCTCTCCCTGATATTGTGCCACTTTCTGGTCCTTACTACTGACCAATTGGGTTGGTGCATTTTCAATCGTTACTGTCGACCAATCAGCACATACTTCCCATCTGAAACCATAAAAACCCCCAATCCCAGCCTCATTGCTGGCAACCCACTTTCAGGTCCCCTCTCACTGCTGAGAACTTTTCCGTCACTTAATAAATTCCATCTCACTCACTCTTTGGTGTCCATGCCTTTTATCTTCTTGGTTGTGAGACAAGAACTCAGGATACTCCAACCAAGAGCTATAACTAAAGAAGCTGTGGTTCGAGACCAGCCCGGGCAACTTGGCAAGACCTCATCTCTACAATAAATCAAAAAATTAGCCAGGCATGGTAGCACACACCTGTGGTTCTGGCTACTTGGAAGGTGGAGGCAGAAGGAACGTCTCAGTCCAGCAGCCAGCAGGTCGATGCTGGAGATGCTGTGAGTATGCCACTGCACTTCAGCCTGGTGACAGAGTGAGACTCACAAAAAAAAAAAAAAAAAAAAAGGATGGATCGCAGACTGGCAGTGCAGCGCTCAAGACTGCAACATTTTCTAAATGACTGTTTTAATATAACCAAAATGGACTTTTTGCAGCCTGTAACAATGTCACTGCACAACTCCCTGAGAGGCAGGCTTCTAGGCTGGGAGGAAACTCTGCCCAGGGAGGAGGTGAAGTTGCCCTGACACTGGAAGGGACATGAGCTGTGAGGTACAAGCTGAAGACAGGTGACAGGACACACCTTTGTGTCCACTTAATTCTCAGACAGGGTGTGAGGCAGCCAGAGAGACATTTAATATTCACTGAGCTTCAGGAGAATGGATGGGTCCAGGCCAATGCTAACGCTGTACTCAGCCTCCTCAGCAATGAGCCTCTCAAGATACAAACTATAACCTAGCCAGTGGGGAGAAACAGAAGGGAGAGGGAGACAGAGGGGGGGAGAGAAAGCCAGCTGGAGGGGAGAGGGGGAGAGGGGAAGAGGAGGAGAGGGGGAGAGAGAGAGAAAAAGAGAGAGAGAGAGAGAGAGAAGGAGGGAGGGGGGAGAGAGGAGATGGGGAGAGTGAGACAGAGGGAGAGACAGAAGGGAGAGAAATATAAGAGGTGGGAAAGAGAGTGGGGGGAAGGCAGAAGGGTGAGGAGGAAAAGGGGAGGAGGAGAAGAGGGAGAAGAGGTGGGGAGTGAGAAAGGCTTGGGGGAGGGATATTGCACCTGATGCCCACTCTAGTGTTTATCCGTGTACCAGCAAAGAGTAACACTCACTTTGAAAGATAATTATACATCCCAGGTTATCCCTGAAAGAGCCCTTAACTCAAAAAAGGCACACAGTAGAGGTTCCATGAATGAAAACTGTGTCTTTCTAGTCCAAGGAAAATTTGTCTAGGTAAACTGCTGGCTTTTATAGACAAACCACAGCCCCCAGGCCAAATGTGGCCCACACCTGCACTGTAAAGAAAGTTCTACTGGAACACAGCCATGCATTTGTTTGCTTACTATCTACAGCTGCTCTAGACATTCTATCAATAGCATAGCAGAATTTTGGAGGTGCCATAGAGACTCTGTGATCCACAAAGCTGGAAACATTTACTGTCACCCTTTACAGATGGTTCTTATTGCCCCTGTAATGCAGTACCCCCAAATCTGAGAGGGCTTGTGTGTCATGTTTACTGATTTCAAAGTTACCTTAATGTCCAGCAGGGAGAGACATTGGTTTATTACACTTATGGGAGGGACACTGATGGCAGCAGGTAGGTGATGACTGTGGAGGAATATGAGACCCAATTAGGCCAGCAGCAATTAGGTAAATTGAGTAAACTGAGGAAGGGAATCCTAAGATGACAACTAACAAATGTTATAAAGAGACTTACTGATAACAGCAGAAAGCTATAAAACCCAGTTAGACAGCTATAAAACATTTGCTGTTAGCTCCTACTAAACACAAAGTAGTTAGCCATTCACTGCATTGCTGGTGTATGGTAAAAAAGAAGCAGTTAACTATTACTGTTAACTAACCTTATATTAAGGAAACAAAAGACCATCATCAATCAGCCACTTCCCAAACCTCTGGAAATTTCCATTCGCAGACTTCCTTCCAAAACAGTTCCCTGGCCCACAGTGGACCCCTGATATGGTCTTATAAATACCTTTATCTTTTTTATAGAGTGATTTGAATTCTTCTGGGTATATTCCCAGTAGGGGGATGGCAGGGTCATATGGATGGTCGATTTTTAGAACTTTTAGGAATCGCCACATGGTTTTCCACAAAGGCTGTAATAGTTTACACTCCCACCAACAGTGTAAAAGGGTTTCCTTTTCGCCACATCCTCTCCAGCATCTGTTTTTTTGGGTTATTTATGATGGCCATTCTGACTGGAGTTAGGTGGTATCTCAGTGTGATATCTGAACATGTATGTTTATCAGAGCCTTGTACACAACAGCAAGAACATGGAACCAAACGTGCTGCCCATCAAAAGGGGACTGGATTAACAAAAAGGCAGTACATATACACACAATGGAATATTATGCAGCCATGAAGAAGAACAAAATCATGAACTTCGCAGCAACCTGGATGGAGTTAGGGTCTATAATACTGAGTGATCTTTCACAGAAACAAAGAACTGAGTATCATATGTTCTCATTCATAAGTGGACCTTAAACAACTATCGTAATACTACAGGAAAAGGATTGACAGTAGTGGGAGATCGCAGGAGTGGGGGGATAGGGAGGTGGGATTGACAGTAGTCGAAATCTGCCTGGGCAAGGGGGGACACACCTCATCAACAAGGGTACCTGCACAATGAATATCTGTATACCTAACTCTGAATTGTACCCCACAATTTTAAAATATAAATATGTAAATACATACCTTAATGCAGCCCCTGCCTCTTTGCAGACAGCAGACACTCTCTGCTGTTTGACCCATTGTGCCCTTCACAACATATCTTCCCTTTAATAAATCTACATTTCTTAATTCATAACTGTCTTGGCGAACATTTTCACCCCCAGTGACTCCAGCCATACCCAGCCTGCCACACATGGCAATGATAAAATAATTTACGCCTCAAAACAGCACAGCAAACAGTTTTATTATCAAAAAAGTTAATTATTCAAATTTCCATGCAGTGTTCACAATCACATTAAGAGTGAAGACTAAGCTGTCTTTGCGTTGGTTGTTTACCTGTATCCCCTGACTCTTTAACCCCATGACTTGTTACAGGGTATATTCATATCTGCGGAGACCAGTCTTGACCAGGGGCTGTTCCCTGGAGGAGGAGCAGAAAGAAGCCAGATGAGGGGGAAAGAGGCAATGTCCAGACACTTACCCCCCAGCGCCTAAGATCAGGTCCGGGAAAGTGAAGGAACTTAGGCTTCCTGTCAGCCCCCACCCCAAATGTAAGAACTCCAGACCACCTAGCCAGTGACCAGATTGTGAACCACTATGTAAATCTATGTTAAATGCTCTAGTATCACACTTTTTAAAAGTGAAAGGAAATACATGAAATTAAGTTTAATAATATATTTTATTTAGCGCAACATATCCAAAACATTGTTTTGCGATATAATCAACATACAATTTTAATGGAGCACATTACATTGTTTTCCATACTAAATCTTAGAAATAAAGTGTAGATTCTCTACTCACAGCACACCTCCATTTGGACTTGCCACATCTTGGCCTGTCACAGTGGCTGGGGATTGCCATATTGGAAAGCAGCTCCAGAGGGCCTGTCTTCCTGCTGCAAGGGCAGTTTCATGCCTGTAACCTGGCCCTGGATGAGGCTTCATAGTGAACGCCTGTGGTTTGAGGTCTCTGCAGAGAAAGCAAGTCTGGACCAGGCAGGTTCCCACCCTACAGGGGCTGTCTCACCAGGTAGCCTCTCCCTTATAAGTTTGGGAAATCAAGGAAAAACAAATTTCTTTATTAGTGAGAAAAAAAATAGCTCAGTGCACTCTGAGCTACCTGAGGTATGCAAAAGTCATCAGGCTTAGAGAGACAGGTCTGTGGGACTTCAGTCACACATACTCCAACACTCCTACACACATGCCCAGGGCAATTGCTTAAAGTTCTTTTGTTTCTCGCCAGCTGCCTCACCCACTGTCTTCAGGTTCCTGGAATCTATGATACAAAGAACAGTGTATGCCAAACAACAGCTTATGCATTTTAATATAAATTCTTGGTAACCACTTAGGAGTGGCCTCTTCTTTTTCCTTAAAATTCCAATTGTAACCACTGTTAATGGGAATGTATATTCAGGGCAACTTGAACCTATGTCCTGAGTGCCATGCTCAGATGAGTTCAAATAAAATGGGCTCAAATAAACTCTCCATGTAATCACACTTCATGAATCTTGCTATTTAAGGTTGACATTACTTAGGGTTAAGACCAGTGACAACATCATTGGTGGGACCTGCGGTGACAATACCACCCATGATGGGCACACACCACATGACTCAGGGGAAAGCAAGGCCTGGGGGCAGCTCTTCCCAGAAGATTCTAGGATAGTGTGCTCCTTCCTGGTGAGTCCCGCTGCTTTCTACTGTGGGGTGCAGTGGACAGCCTAACTGGGGATTCCATGCTTCACTTGTGGCCCAGCCAGCAGTCAGCTGGAGGAAGTTTCATTTGAAGAGAGGAAGTGATGACTTTCTGTGGCTGCCAGTAAAACTCCAGATACACAGGACTTGACGTGCAGCATTCACCAGGAGCCTTCGATTCCCAGGAGATTGTCTGACCTGGCCTAAACCTCTTCAGAAGCAGTGCCCTCACCAAGGGCTTGGGACGCGCGTGTCTGCTCAACACTCAGTACCACATTCTGCTTTCATTTCTGAGTTATTTCCAGTTCACACTGGTTCTGTCATCCCATCATGGTCAGAAGACAAAACACTTGAATGTCAAAGCACAGATCACAAAACCAATGTCAGAAGCATGCCCAAGCAGACCCAGGTTGAACACATTTAGTTTTAGGTTAAAACCTTGCCAGAGTCGATATGCCATTCTCCAAGGTACCAAGGCCTTCAGGTCGCTGAGAAGTGGGGCAGCCCCAGACCATGCAGGATCTTTTCCAAGGAAAAGAGTCGTGCTTTCCAAAATGAAATGCCTGCTGTTAAGGTCCCCCACTGGAGTGCAAGCTGAAGCCATTCTTCTGTTTATTTTCCTTTCCAAAGGCGCTACAGGCATCATGACTGTGATTCTTAAACCACAAGCTATTATGCTATTGCCTGACTCAAAGACAGTGTGTTTTATCGAGCAGAAGGAAACCCAGCTTCTGCTGCCAAAGGCCCAGGGAGGCTCCACAGGTGGACAAAGGCTGTGACCCTCTAGGCCAAGGGGCCCTTGAGGCCTGCACCTCAGCACGGCCTATCCTTGCATCTTTGGACAGGCCCATCCTCAGCTCCCACTTGAACAACCTCATACCCCATCTCCTGGGTCACCCAGGTGGCAATTAGCTAATGCTCTTCATGGGAGAGGCAGGAGAAGTCTCGGCCTCCTGGAAACAGAGCCCATCACTGTGTGTCCCATAGAGTGAGGAAGAGGGTCTCCAGGTAGGAAGAAGGGGAAGGAACCTGAGGGATAGCAACAGGGGAGAAAGAGTGGGGAGGAGGCTTCTTGATGTTTGCAGCATCCTCCTGTCAATCCTGCGGATGAGCAGCTGTCAGAGCAAAGCTTACAAGTAAGCACTGGCAGGAGGACAGGGAAGCAGATAAGAAGTCAGGGAGGAACAGAACTTCAGTGTGAGGTCTCTAGCCAGTGACCAGATTGTGAACCACTATGTAAATCTATGTTAAATGCGAGCACTGTGAGCACTGACAGGGGGGACAGGGAAACAGGTGCAGTCAGCAAGGAACCACATCCTAGCATGGGGAGGCACAACTTACAGGCAAGCACTGGCAGGAGGACAAGGAAACAGGTGTGGAAGTCAGCAAGGAACCACAGCTCAGGCAGAGCTTGGGAAGAAAAAGACACTGGAGGTGAAATCCTGATATCAGCTTTTGTTTCATCAGAATAGACTCCAACTCTGGGTGGTTACTTTCTCATGGAGCCCACCTCATGAGACATCATCTGTCATCTCCTGCCAACCAAGAGACAGGAACTACAAAAGCCACCTGCCGTAGTCTCCCTCCTTCTGAGGAAGGCAGATATGCTTTCTCGTTGCACATGTTGCTGCTTCCTTCCAGCCACTCCCTCCTCTGGCATCCCAGAGCCCGGCTCTCTCAAGCCCTTCTGGGGCTGGGACCCTTCCCTCTCCTTCCATCAGACCTCCAGTCAGGTGGTCTCTCTCCTCCTACATCTCCCAGTGTTCTGCTGAGTGTCCCCCACTGATCATGGATGGAATCCCAAGCCCAGTGGACACTGGGCATCACTCTAAAAGTCCTCTTCAGTGCTCTCCCAGATTTTCCCAGCTTCTTGTCCCACATCCCCATCTTCAGAACATGACTTTCCTTCTTGGGACTTTTTGAAGAACAGCATGTTTATCCAAGGCCTTGCTTCCTTCTTTCCTATGTTAAACTCAAACATTGAGCTGCATCTCCTTGGCCCTCCTCTAAGAACTTTCTCCATCAAGTTCCTCTCATGCTTTTAGATCCTCCGTAGTGATTGCCATCTTCCTCTGATCTGCTGTCATCACCATAAATTGTCCTGCTGTCCACCCCAAGCCCTCTTGAAGCCCATGGGCCTCATCAATCATATGATTCTGTGTGGGAGAATATGTCAACGGTGTGAAGAGAAGAAACACACAGCACTTGTCTGTGAGAGCCCAGAGTGGAAAAAGCTGCTAGAAAAAGATGTGTACATGACACTGTAGGGAGCATGCCAGAGGCACATTGTTCACGTTCTGAGGGGAGCACAAGAAACTCTAACTCCTTCACCCAGAGTTGGGGGGTAGGCAGAGCTGAGAAGGTTTACAAGGAAGACAACTTTGAGGTCAATGTTCAGTGGTGAGTAGGAATATCACAGTCCAAGACAGGCATGGGAGACCTCAGAGCAAACATTCACCTGCACCACTACTGTCTAAGCTAACATTAATAATTTGTATTTTTCCAGAAAAACATCCACTCGATACAAATTCTCATGTGTCATGTAGCACATACCATTGTTCAGTATAACTTTAACCTTCCTTCCCTCTGCTGCTGTAGTTCCTTTTTTAATACCCAATTTTGTTCCTCTTTGCAATTCCGTTCTCTTTCCTGATTGATGCCAAAGCTCTATCTGTACCATCAATAGTGCTTACCCCCAAACCCACCTCCTGGCTTACAGCTCCACCATCTCTAGTCCTCCCATTCAGTAAGCTGAACAGTATGTGTGACAGCTCTATCCTCCTCTCCTGTGTTACTATCTTCATGTGTCATTTTTCCTCAATGTAGAGACAGTTACACTAACTCAGGCTAGACATTATTCCCAAGCACAGCCTCAAGGCCTACCACTAACTCTGAGTGCTATGATTCCAGGAGTTGAGAAAGCAGCCTGCAAATCCCAGGAGAGAGCAGAGCAAAGTCCTGGTGTGCGAGTCAAGCTTGCTGTGTGTCCTGAGAGCCAACCTCTCTGAGCCTAACCTTCCTGTAGAATAAAAAAAAATGCTCTGCCAAAAAATTTAAAAATAAAGTGTATAAAGCAGTGTTTTAGCACTTTATAATTCCAATACTTTGTAATTCTGGTACTTCGCAAATGTTCTTCAAACAATGTGCATTATTGATTTGTTACTACTATTGTGAATTCTGTTAACTATGATTACTATTACTTCTACTGTTACTATTTTGTCTTTTGATTTGTTTTTTGGAAGGTGAGGCATTTTTTTCCTCAATAACTACAAATAAAAATAAGAGGGAGAAAAAGTGCATTTTACCTTCCAAAAAAGTAAATCAAAAGAAGTAACAATAGTAATAGAAGACCACAGTGTCAGCAGAGTTGGTTGGTTTCCTCTAAGGCCTTGGTTTATAGACAACCATCTTCTCCTCGTATCCTCCTCATGTGGTTGTCTGTCATGAGTGTCTGGTTCCTAATCTCCTCTTCTTGTAAGGGCACCAGTCATACTGGATTAGGGCCCTTCCATATGATCTCATTTTAATCATCTCTATAAAGGCCCTCCAAATATAGCCATATTCCGAGGTCCTGGGGCTAGGGCATCAAAGTGTAAATTTTGAGAGGACACAATTTCGTCCATAACAGTGTTCAGTACTGAAGCTGTCACATCCTCCCTTAAACAAGACCACTTCCTGGCTTTTTTTCTTGGGCATGACTCTGGCTCCAGCACTTAGTTTTCATCCTTGAAGCCATAATTTGCTCCACAGCCCTAGCAGTCAGTCATTAAATCCTAAAATGTATTTTTCTATCACTATTTCAGGTCTTTTTCCAT
Organism: Carlito syrichta; assembly: GCF_000164805.1. Classification (NCBI taxonomy): domain Eukaryota; kingdom Metazoa; phylum Chordata; class Mammalia; order Primates; family Tarsiidae; genus Carlito; species Carlito syrichta. The sequence continues at coordinate 112,534 of NW_007232883.1, forward strand.
AGTAAAACTATAATTTCTGGACTACGGGAAGGGGCAGACATGTGGCCTTCTCAGTGGTGGTCTCACCATCTGCCTCTTTGTCTAGCAGCCCATCCTGCACAGTGCCCCTTCTCTCCCTCTTTTCTCTCCTTGCCCTCCTTCCTTCCCTTCATTTTCTCACCTTATCCCCTCCCTCCCCTTAATATTTGCTCAGAGGGTACTTTCTACACTTCTCTGTCTACTGAGGCCAGAGTTCCCACAACACAGCTCTAGGCTGATGGCTATGCATGGCACTCACTTACTTGGTGGGACAGTTTGGTGTCAGCAATCTCAGTGGGGATCACCCCTCTGCAGCCCTCTTTATTTAATCCAGGAGCACTTCAACAGCTCAAGAACTACAGACTTTTCCAGGCCACATTGGGGCAGCATTCTCAGGGTCCACACCTGCAGCAGCAGGAGCAGACCCACATGTGTGTTTGGCAAGGAGGTGACACCATCCTGGCAGAGTAAATCTCCTCTCAGGTTAGCCCTTAGACTCTTCCACATGCCCACTGGGCCCAGTCTTTCTTTGCAGCCCTGGATGCATGATGGCTTCTGGCCAACACTGGTCCTGCCTAGGGAACCCTGGGTGGAGAGCGCTAGCCTCCTCTTTCACTACTGGACCAAGCTCTAAGCTCAGGGGAGCCTGGGAGGGCAGCAAGAGTCCTACCCAACGTCTTAAAAACCTTATACCTAATAAATGCCCAGAAAAAGAGCTACAGCAGTAGTGTCAAGTGGTGGCAGAATTATTTTTAGGGAGGAAAACAGCAATGACAGAACAAGGAGACATCTCTGATTTGTTCTTGACTTCAGCATTGCTTGATTTTATCATTTTACAGAGAGAATGCATCCATACACTACTTCTGTAACTGGAGAAACACAGAGACAATAAGTTACTTAAAAATATTATACTAAAGGCAAAAACAAAAACAAAACATTTTTAAAAAAGATTTGCCAAATTTTGGAACTTCAAGTCACCTAAAATATTATTATCCTAACAGAAATGCTGTTGTGTTTTTCCATGTGTATGTATTTTTTGTTCACATGCACATCTTTTACTCAGTGAAACCACATAGTATGCAATATGGTTGTTTGTTTGTTGTTTTTTTTGAATTGGAGTCTCACTCTGTTGCCCAGACTGGAGTGAAGTGGCTGCTCCAGGCCACTGCAGCCTCGACCTGCTGGGCTCCGGCAATCCGTCCTCCTCAGCCTTCCAAGTAGCTGGAATTACAGGCATGTGCTACCACGCCCGGCTGAATTTTTGATTTATTGTAGAGATGAGGTCTCGCTGCCCAGACGGGTCTCGAACCCGCGGGCTCAGGCAATCCACTCACCTCAGCCTCCCAAAGGCGCGGGATTACAGGCTGAGCCACCGAGCCCAGTTTATGCAATATGTTTTAACATCAGAAGCTTATTAGAATAGTAACGAAACTGACCCAACTTCTCCATAGAACTAATGACTACAGGATTTAAAAAATAAATAAACATAGAAATTGGCCTTCCTGACCTTAAAGATGGAAAGTTACATTTGTCTTATCTGAGTTCCTTTCTGGGAAATCAATCCTTGGGCCTATCAAATTAAGAGACTGAACCTCACCAGATCACCACATCCAGGCAACGAGATGCCAGACTCCACATGTTTTCCAACTCCTCTTTTTTACTCCTCCCAAGTGCCTGTTTTCTACATGCCTGCCCCATTATATTAACCCCTGAGCTAGGCACAGTAACTCACATCTGTAATCTCAATGCAGCAAAAACTTGTTTCTAAAAAAATAAAATAAATTTAGGCCAGGCGCAGTGGCTCATGCCTGTAATCCCAACACTTGGGGAAGCGGAAACAAGAGGATTGCCTGAGCTCAGGAGTTTGAGACTAGTTGGGCAACTTGGTGAGACCTTGACTCTACAATAAGTCAAAAAAAAACAGTTACTTGGAAGGCTGAGGCAGAAGGATCACCTGAGTCCAGCAGGTCAAGGCTGCAGTAACCATAAGCATGACACTGGAATCCAGCCTGGGCAACAGAGTAAGACTCTAACTCTAAATAAATACATACATACATATATAAATTCGCCCCTGACTTCAGTGGGCCAGGGAGATGAATTTTTTGACAATCTTTCATTCTCCTTGGTTGATATTACCCAAATAAAAAGGCTTCTTCCCTGAAAATACTCACCTCTGTGTGGTGAGCAACAGGGCCTGACCAAACCCCTGGTATTCAGCAACAATAGTCAAGTTCAAAATTCTGGCCTGATGCCTTGGAGAGTCTGTAAACTGTGCACTGGCCCAGGGCTCCCTTACTTTGCCTGCTGGGGGGAGGGCAGGGGCACCCGAGGGCAAAGTGCTACACCTGTCTGCAGAGGGCCTGACCTCCAGGGGACCACTGGTGTGTGTTGTTCAATAAGGAATTGTGCCCCAACCTGCCTGTGTGTGGGTGCAGAGCAACTGCAGTTGTGTGGGAGCCTGGGGATGACAACATCCACAATGCCTTGTGGTTCTTCTTCTGAATTTCCTGCACAAGAAAGAAATTAGCCAGGCTTAATTGGAAAACACAGAGGTCATCGTTCCCTTTCTCATAGAGGAAGAGTCTGAAATCATGAGGGCAAAGAAGTTCTTTTTAATGAGTCAGGATGAACTACATTTTATGTTATTTTGAGGCCTATTAAAATGGCCTTTTAGTGTAGAATATCACATTTCAGGAGGAAAACTTTAAGCACAGATAATCCTCATTAAATTGATCCTGTTTTAAAATTCAGATTTCTTTGTTTAAAAAATTCAAACATACTATACTTATAGTGACATGGATACATAATTACATCAGTTAACTAGTTTTTTGCATCAAACCATTTGCTGAATCTGAAACCATGGAAGTCTACTGGGAAATTAAAAATTCAAATAATTTTTCTTTCCATTTTTACAACACTATGTTCTGGAGAGTTCTCACTAGGCAGTATACATTTTTCTGTGTTCTAAACCAGTACATATGCAGCAGAAGAATATGATCACACAAAAGAAAAAGAAAAGAATGGATAGTCCCACCATGCTTGGTGACTCAGCCTGTAATCCCAGCACTTTGGGGGGCTGAGGCGAATGGATTGCCTGAGCTGGCAGGTTCAAGACTCACCTGGACAACTAGGCAAGACCTCGTCTCTACTATAAATCAAAAACTAACCAGGTGTGGTAGTGCGCGCCTGTAGTTCCAGCTATTTGGAAGGCTGAGGTGGAAGGATTACCACAGCCTAGTAGGTCGAGGCTGCCATGGCTGGGAGCATGCCACTGCACTCCAGTCTGGGCAAGAGAGTTAGACTCCAACTCAAAAAAAAAAAAAAGGCGGAGGGGAAGTCCCATGTAGAAGTCCTTGTGTTTGGTGAGGTAACTTTCAGGAGGTTTTGGGTTGACTTGATTTTAAAATGGTCACTATGTTTGGACACATACTTTGACTAGCAAAAGGCACAAAAGCAGTGTCTTTGCACATCTGTTCTTAAAACTTATTGCTGTGCTTACATAGTTTTAAAATTGTGTATCTTGTAGAAAGATGTGTTCATGTCAGAAGTCATGTTGTAGTAGGAGAGAAGGAAAGTTGCTGGAAATTTTCCAGAGCCTTCATCAAGATACTCTTCCACAGAGTATCTAAGCAAGCAGGTAAGAAGGTGAGAAACCAGAGAATCTGTTCTTGCATGGAAGAGGTCAGTTGCAGAGACAGAGAACGGAGACTCAAGAGCTTCTACGTTGGCAGAAAGTGCTAAGTTAGACTCATTGAAGGAGGATAATAGGAAGAAAACAGGCAAGAATGTCACTCAAGTACTATTATACTCTAAGCACTGTGCTATGAGTTTTTTATGCCTCTTGTATGGAATTTTTGCAAGAAACTGGATATTGTTTATAGCATTAACCCTTTATTATGGAAGAGAAGGTGAAGGCTCAAATAAATTTATCTACAGAGCTGAGGTAGAAATTCACTAGTACTGCTAGGCACTGAAGTTCTCGGGTTTCCTTTAATACTTAAAATGTCAGAATTGATTTCTAGTTGCATAACTTTGTGGTCAGAAAAGATATTTTGTATGATTCCAATTTTCTTCAACTTGTTAAAATTTGTTTGTGATCTAATATGTGATCTATCTTGACAAATGTTCTATGAGCACTTGAGAATGTGTCTTTGCTGTTGTTGAGTTGAATGATCTGTATATATGTCTGTTAGGTTTATTTGGTCTACCGTATTGCTCAAGTTCACTGTTTCTTTGCTTAGTTTCTGTTTGGATTATTGAAAATGGTCTATTATAGTTTTCCACTATTATTGTATTGCTATCAGTGTCTCCCTTCAGTTCTGTCATTGTTTGTTTTAGGTACTCTGACGATGAGTGCACATATACTTTTAATTGTTACATATTCTTGGTAGATTGGCCCTTTTATCCTTTTTTTTTTTTTTTGAGTTGGAGTCTCACTCTGTCACCCAGACTGGAGTGCAGTGGCCGCTCCCGGTCACGGCAGCCTCGCCTGCTGGGCTCCGGCGATCCTTCCGCCTCAGCCTTCCAAGTAGCCAGAATTACAGGCATGCGCTGCCACGCCCGTCTGATTTTTTGGTTTATTGTAGAGATGAGGTCTCGCTGCCCAGGCGGGTCTCGAACCCGCAGGCTCAGGCAATCCACTCACCTCAGCCTCCCAAAGGCGTGGGATTACAGGCTGAGCCACCGAGCCCAGCAGCCCTTTTATCATTATACAGTGTCATTCTTTGTCTCTTGTGGCAGGTTTCAGCTTAAAGTCTACTTTGTCTAATGTAATCATAGCTGCCACCATTCCCATTTGGTTGCTACCTGACTGGAGTAGCTTTCTTCATTCCTCTACTTTCAGCCAATGTGTGCCCTTAACTTTAAAGTGAGTCCTTTGGAGAAAGCACATTGCTGGATCTTCCTTTTTTATTTTTTAATCCATTCAAGCCACTTTATATCCTTTGATTACAGAGTTTAATTCATTTACATTTAAAGTAATTATTGTTAGGGAAGGATTTAAACTTGCCATTATGTTAACTGTTTTCTGCTTGCCTCAAAGCTAGGGCACTTTGTGAGACTACAAGATGACTGTGATCAAATTTTGCAATTAGGCCTAATGAGAACAAAGAACATCTCTCAAATAGAGACACACCAATTACAGTGCTCCCCTACTGTAAGATATTCACAAGGAGACAGATAAACAGTTTTTTGTTTGTCCTCCTCCTCCTGCTCTTCCTCCTCCTCACCTTCTTCATCTTCCTCTTCTACCTTTCTCCAGGCAACTTTAGCAGGAAACTTTGCACCATAAAACTTTCCTTTAATCTTATAATCAACTACATCATTCTCATACTTCTCCTTCAGCTTCACTGCTATAGTGATGTAAGCCTGCTTTTCATTATCACATAAGTTATTCCACATCTCTCCCAGGTTTTTTTTGCAACATCTCCAATAGAGATGCCAGGGTTTGTGAAATTGATCTTAGGGAGAAATTCTGACAGAAAAGAAAGAATCCAGATGGTGGCCTTCTGACGGCAGTAGGGTCCTTTTTTTTCTTGCCTCCCTTTGCTGGTCCATAATCCTTCATCTCCTGATCACAGCACACTTTATCTGCCTTTGTCATTTCATCAAACTTAGCTTCTCTTTCCCAGACATTGTCTCTCACCTCTCAGAGCACTTCATGGAAAATTCTGCAAAACTGACAAGGACCTCTAGGTTTCTCTTCTTATGCTCTTCTCTGCACATCTGCACAAAGAAGGCATAAGCAGACATCTTTGCCCTTTGGTTTCTTGGGGTCACCTTTAGCTATTATGACTGTATTGTTCACTAGTCTGGGCAGTGCAGGGCACGATGCGTGGCTCAGCATTCCTCTGCATTGCACTAGTTGCCTCCATGAGAGCTGCTCTGGAATCTTTAAATCTCAGTCAATTAAATTGCAGTCCTTAAATCTTTTTGTATACATTACGATCTTTAATAACTGCTTCAAACTTTCTTATGTACCATACCAGAGAGTAAAACAATTTTGAAAACCTTAAAGATAGCCTACATATTTACATGAAAATTAAAGAAAGGTCTAGAATTTAAGAGTCAGAAAGAATCTTGAAGATAATCTTGTCTACACTTTCATTTTACATGTGAGGTAGCAGATGTCTGAGCAGTGAAGTGATTCCTTTAATGCATGTTGTTGAGCATCTACCATGTGCTGGACACCATTCCATGTGCTGGAGATACACTGTAAAGTGGAGCAAAACATGCAATATTCTCTGTTCTATTGTCACACACATTCTATTTTGAAGAAGAAATGGGAATTTAACCTAACCTTTCTCTTTCTCTCTCTTCCTTTCTTTCCTTTTTTATATCCTAACAGTCCTTTAAATTTTTCATATGTATATAATATGCAAGATTGATAAAAGAACACCCATATTTAACTTGAAGTTATAAAGTAATTAAAGCTACAAAGTCTGTTTCTGGAGGAACCCAGCCCCAGATGGAATAAGCTCAATGAGATAAAATTAAATAAAAAAGGAAAGTTTGATCATCCAGATTACATGCCTCTGTAACAAAATATAGTAAGCTGTCCAAAGAGCAAAAAATGTGGAGTCTCCCAACAGAACCGCACTGAAGGTATTTTCTAATGTTAATTGAGGGACAATTCTATCACAAATTTAATTGACAGGCACATACTATACCTTTTGTATTTTGTTTACAAAATTGAAAAGCCATAGGAAAAGTGTCAGTTCACATAAAGGGTACTATTTCCAAGAATAATAAATTCTTTAAACATTTGTTGCTTGTTTGTTTTACTGATAGTCAGTTCTTTCAACTAATTCATAAAGAACGCACCACATAAGTTGATCTTGCAGAACTGTGCTATGTGTATCTTGAAGGGTCAGAAGGGGCCTCAGCAGCTGGGCACTGGAGAGAAGGTGACTTTTATTGTCCTCATGCCACTAATTCAGCATCTTTCTCTCTCCCAGTTCATTCCCTTTCCTCCCTGCTCCTTCTTTTTTTTTTTGAGTTGGAGTCTCACTCGGTCGCCCAGACTGGAGTGCAGTGGCCGCTTCCGGCCACCGCAGCCTCAACCTGCTGGGCTCCAGCGATCCTTCCGCCTCAGCCTTCCAAGTAGCCGGAATTACAGGCATAAACTACCATGCCCAGCTGATTTTTTTGATTTATTGTAGAGATGAGGTCTCGCTGCCCAGGCGGGTCTCGAACCCGCGGGCTCAGGCAATCCACTCACCTCAGCCTCCCAAAGGCGCGGGATTACAGGCTGAGCCACCAAGCCTGGCTCCTGCTCCTTCTTAAGGTGCCACTGGGTGTCACATCTTTGAAGGTCTTTTATTTATTTGCTCATTTAATAAAATACCTTGAGAGCCTACTATCCTCTCAGGGTGTGTAAAGCAAATAAGATTAATTCTTGCCTTTAGTAGGTTATAAATTCATAGAGGTTGCAAATTTGTAGGGGAGATACAATATGATGTGTGTGATTATTCTTAACTGATCTGACTAGTCCTTGTTTATGAACTCACTTATCAGACATTTATTACACTGGACTCTGGGATAGGTCTATGGTATTACAGAAGCGTGCACAAAGTGTTCTCAGTATGAAGAATGAGTAACCATGTGCCTGAATGGGATCAGTAAAATGGCACACCCCACTGTGATAATCCAGGACTATTTCATTAAGAAGGCATTGTTCAAACTGACCCTTGAGCAGTGAGCTGGTTCCCAGCATTCAGATACAGGGTGGGAGGGCATTCTGAGTGAGAAGCACTCTTCTTTAATCCCATAGACCTATCCCAGAGTCCAGTGTAATAAATGTCTGAGGACCCAAAGCATGAACGTGACAGTTATCCTGGAAAACACACGTGCAGGTGAGTTGCTGGAGCATGATAAAGAGAAAGGGATCAAGTCGGTTTGGGATGTGTTTCCCATACCACCACTGATTCAATGGCTCTTGTCTTGATAATTCAAATTCCCACACAGGACTTCCAGTTAGAAGAAAGCTGGAAAGAGCATCATTCCCAGTCTTGTAAAAAAAAGTCCAGACTTTCTGCAAATTAAAGATTTTCTTGAACCTATTACTGAGCTGAGGTGTTGGCCCAACTAACTAACCTAAAATTTAAGGAAGGGTGGGCACCTGCAAGGAAAAATGGGGTGTGAGCACCAGCTCACCTGAGCAAACACATGCTATATACCACTATTGAAAGTTCAGCCAAAAACTTCTAACAAACTGACAAAGGCAGACTGAACTAGCAAGAGCATGTAGAAATCCCAAAGCATCAACGAAAGAAGGAATTCATATTCACTTGCATCCTCTCAATGTTAACCTTACTGAACACTCACAGAAAAGACAGGCAAGAGAATGCATTCCTGAGAAGGCATCTGTGTGGTGCCAGTCCAGCAATGGGTCCGCACCAGGCCTGGATTGTTCTCCAGGATCCCCTTATGGACCAAAGACCAAAATTCCTAGGAGAATACCCCCAGGCACTGCTGAAAATCCATGCAGCCAGGGGAAGGAAACAGAAACAAAGTCTGAAGCAGAGGCCTAGAGACAAGAATTGTGGCTGGACTGAAAAGAGCAACATGGGGAAGGACGGGACCTAAGGACAGGAGCTAAACGCCCACACAGCCAAGATTCACAGAAACAGAGCCTGCCAGAGGCTGAAGCTCAATCAGAATAGCTAATGACAACCCCACTATAGCCCCACCAGGTGAACAAGTGTGGCACCTGTTCAAATAATAGGATACAATAATAATTTCAGGGAGAAAGAAAAGAAAATAGAGAGAGGCTCTCTTTGAAAATCAATGCAAAGAAAAGAATTAAAAATAAGGATAAAAAATACACTGATAAAAATCCCTCAGGCAAACCAGTCCCCACCCTAAACACAAGGTAACCCTAGAGGAATTTGAAGGTTATGGTGCCCTGAAGATAACCATAGCAACAACAAATCACAATCCAAGTCAACTCCTGGCTAGATTGAATCAAACCCCCACATTAAAGGACTCCTGGGCCTTAAATGAATATTTGCCTTGGTTTCTACTATCCACCCTTCAGAAAAAAGTTTGAGACATAAATATGTCAGAAACACACAAACACACACACTCACTCAAGAGATAATACAATCAATGAAACCAGACTAAGGTATGATACTTTCCGAAATGTTAAATAACTGAGATTAATGTTTAAAAATTGAATGAAAAATGTGGACAATATACAAAAGCAAATGGATACTTTAAATGGAGAGATAGATAGAAAGTATTTAAAAATCAAATTAAATACCAGAAATGAAAACCATATTAACAAAAATTAAAAAGTACCTTGACAAGCTCACTAATAGACTTAAAGTAATTAGTGAACTTGAAGTTAACTTGATAAAAATTACCTAAACTGAAACACAAAGAAAAAAAAAATAGATGAGGACCTTGATCTGAGGCGAGTGGACTCCAGTCAGCAGAGGGAGGAGTTGCAGGTGCTGCTGGGTCAAGACTGTGATACTCCATAGCCTTTTCTCCTGTACACACTTCTGCCTGCTGCCACCAACAAGAGTCATCATTAATCAAGGTTAGGAGAGGGCACAATGCACACATGAACAGCACCCTCAGACCCACAGTAAGACCAAGGGCCTGGAAGTTTCCAGCTCTCCAAGGCTTTGAAGGAGGTACTTCTCCCTTCCTCCCATCCTCTAATGCCTGGCAACCCGAAGGAGGCTCCTGCTGCTGAGACAACCAGTAGTTCTGAGGGTCTTCAGAGTTTCAGCTTCTTGTTCATTGCCATCACAGCCACCTCATCAAACAAATCTGATGAGGGCTCTGGTATGCAAGAAGAGGAGGATAGTCCAAGCACCTCACAGGTTACACAAGATCCCGAGAATGTGCCCATAGATGCTCTGGATCACATTTTGCTTTTCTTGTGAATTTCATGCTTCTCACGTATTAAATGAAAGAGTCAATTACAAAGGCTGATATGCTGAAGGTGATCACCAAAGATAAAGAGAATGACTTCTCAGAGATCTTCCTGAGAGTCTCTGAGCACAGGGAGATCATCTTTGGCCTTGACATTAAGGAAGTACACTCCACCTGCCACTGCGATGACCTCTTCATCAAACTGAGCCTCACCTATGATGAGATGCTGAGTGCTGAAGAGGGTGTGCCCAAGACCAGTCTCATTATACTTACCCTGAGTGTGATCTTCTTCAAGAAGGGCAACTGTGTAACTGAAGAGGAAGGTTGCAAAGTGGTGAATTTGGCAGGGCCATGTTTTGGAAGTAAGCACTTCATCTTTTGGCAGCCCAGGGAGTTCATCATCCAAGATTCTATGAAGGAAAAGTACCCAGAGTACCAGCAAGTGATCCTGCACAATTTGCATTCTTGTGGGGTCCAAGAGGTCATGTTGAAACCAGCAAGATGAAAGTCCTAGAGTTTGTGGCCAAGGTTCTCGGGAGTGACCCAAGTTCTTTCTCATCTCTGTATGAGGAAAATTTGTGAGATGAAGAGAGAGTTGGAGACAGAATTGGAGTCAGGGATGGTTCTGCTTCCATGGGTATTGTAAGTTTCAGTGCTAAGTCTGGCAGCTCCTCCCCGACCTAATGAAGTCAGGGATAGATTTTTCTTCATGTAGCATTTATAAAGGGTAGTTAGTATTCAAGGATGTAGACTCACGGTAGTGCTGGAGGGAAAACAGTATATATCATCTACGTGTTTCTATTTGGTATGTATAACTTGACAATGAATCCTTTTATCTATTGATGGATGTATTACTCAAATGTTCTTTCTTTTAATAGAAGTTTAATTATTCTCAAAATCTCCTATGTACAAGTGATATTGATCACATATTTAATGGTATTCATTAGGTTTAAGAGTAACATGATTCCTAATTTCTTCAACATATTATACAACCATTCATTTGTTTTGTGATAGGAGTAAGATATCATGGCATTTCTATAGGCATTTCCTTCTTGAAAATATGGGAGAAGTCAGCTTTAACATACTTGGGATCAACAGAGAGAACTAGAAAAAGAAAATCCAAAAGACATTCAATTCTTGTCTTCCTTATCCCCTTTAGTCTCTTGTTCAGTAAATTTAGATGATAGTCAAATCCATTTGCTTAGCTCTTTCCAGAGTGTATTCCTCATAAATCTTAATAAATTAGAAAAACAATAGAAAAAATAATAAAGCATCCAAGAACTGTGGAACAATATTAAACCATCTAGCATGTGTAATTGGAATCCAAGAAATTAAAGGGAGGGAGGGAGGGAAAGAAGGAGGGATGGGGGGGGAGAGAGAGAGAGAGAGAGAGAGAAGAAAATTAGTCAGGAAAAAAATGGTCAAGAATGTTCCAAAACTAATGATCCCAAACCACAAATCCAAAAAGCATAGAAAACATCAAGCATAATAAATGCCAAAAGAGCAAACAAATCAAAATTAAACCTACATAAGCCATATTCAAATTTCTGAAAATGAAAGAAAGGAAATTTTGGAGGCAGTCAGAGAAAACAACCACATTACATTCATAGGAACAAAGAATTACAGAAGGACATCTTGTCAGACTATGCAAGTCAGAAGATGACAGGTAACACATTTAGAGTGCTAGAAAGAAAAATATGTCAACACAAAATTGCTTATCCAACAAAACATGCATTTCAAAAATAAGCAGTTGCAGAAATTCCACTCCTGGGAATGTCTACACAAGAACTAAAAATGGGTACACAAATTCATATATGCATATGTTCACAGTAACATTTTTCACAACTGCAAAAAGGTAGAAACAGCTGAAATATCCACCAATGCATGAATGTATAAACAAAATTTAGTATATTTATGCAACAAAATATTTTTCTGTAATTTCTCCAAAGAAGATATGCAAATAGCCAATGAGCACATAAAAGATGCTCAATATCACAAATTATTAGGGAAATGCAAATCAAAACCAGAATGAGATAGAACTTCACACTCATCTGATTGGCTATCATTTTTTAAAAAGAAACTTAAGTACTGAGGAGGATGTAGAAAAATTGGAACCCTCTTGTGCACTGTAAATGGGAATATAATATTGTGCAGTCACTATGAAAATCAGTGTGGTAGTTCCTAAAAAAACTAAGCAATAAATACCATATGATTCACTATTTCTAATTCTGGTTATATACCACAATAAATTGAAAGAAGAGGCTTGTACAGATATTTGTACACCCATGTTCACAGCACTATTATTCACAATAGACAAAGGTGGAAGCAATCCAAGTGCCTACTGATGGATGACTGAGTAAACACATTGTAGTATACACATAAAATTGAATATTTTTCTGCCATTGGGGATGGAAATGAGAAGAGGTTGAATATATAGGGTTACTAGGGAATTGTGGGGTGATAGAAATAGTCTATGTCTCAGTTGAAGTGGTGGTTACATAAATGTATATATTTTCCCAAACATATTGAATTATACACCTAACAAGGATGAAATATGCTGTATGCAATTATATCTCAATTACTCTGAATTTTTAAAAACTGAATTAAAATATGGGCTTTTGGTCCCAGATCCTCACATTTCATAGAAATTGTTATAAGACAGACCTTTCCACAATGTACAAAACGCATGCTCACATGAAAACATGTACTTGAGTACATGCCCCAAATATCCAAAATTAGGTGGGAGGGGAAACCAAACAAGTTTTTTAATGATGAACAGATTAAATAAACTGTTAATCAGAGCAATAAAAAGGAACAAACTACTGATATCTGCAACAGCATGGCTAAATCATAAGTGCATTTTGGTAAATAAAAGAAACCAGACTCAGAGGCCATGACTCTATCCATATGACATTCTAGAAAAGGAAAAACTGAGGTGTGGAGAACAGATCCTGGGTCCAGGAGTGGCTGAGGGAGGAGGGACAGGGAAAAAGAGTATATAGAATTTCTTCTTCAGGTGAAAACACTGTTGAAGTCTTGAATGTGGTGATAGATATGTAGCTATGGATTCTTCAAGATTCATAGAATTCTATAGCAGAAGATTGCCTTTTATTGCATGCATATTAAAATATACAATTGCCGGGTTCAGTGGCTCAGCCTGCAATCCCAGCACTTTGGGAGGCTGAGGCGAGTGGACTGCCTGAGCCCGTGGGTTCGAGACCCACCTGGGCAACTTGGCAAGACCTCGTCTCTACAATAATTCAAAAACCAGCTGGGCTTGGTAGCACATGCCTGTAGTTCCGACTCTGACTGTTGAATGAGCCCTCAATACAGACTGAGGAAATGCATGGAATTAGCATGAGTACTTTCTGTCACAGGCACAAAGCCAGGAGTAGTTGAGACATTCAATATAAAATTTTCAAATGTATTCTTAATAACGTGGATAAAGAGTAGAAACAGGAAAGATGCAGTCACTCAGGAGGCAACCCAGCAGAGGGCCTCCTGAGCAGAGTAACAGAAATACCAGAGGATGTTCTGAAGCACACAGAAAAGCGAAAGCTAAGGATTCCTCTACGCCTCCATTTTTTCCCCCTAAATGAAGAAACATCTGCAAATATTTCATGGGTATGTGAAGTAAACCTCCTAATCTGAAAGTTCTCCAATCCATGATGTCTCCCTTTCCCATGACTCTGTTTCTGTCTGATAGGCTCATGAGGGGGGGAGCCCAGAGTTGGATGTCTCAACTTCTCCTGGCTTCGTGCCCGTAACGGAAAGTATTCATGCTAAGTCCATGCATTTCCTCAGCCTGTACTGAGGGCTCATTCGACAGTCATAGAGCCAGATATTGATAATGAGAAGAAGTGTAATAAACACCCTACCTGCTAGGGGCTTTCAGTCACTAAGACTTACAGCACATGCGACGGGCCAGAACCAGTCTCACAACTGGTCTGCTTGGCCAACCTACTTTCTGTGTCCTCTGCCTTCCATTACATGGCAGTGGAAATCTAACTGGGTTTTATGGCTAAAAACATCTAGTGTTTTGCTTTCAGGTGAAGCATCTTGCATCAGTGAGTCTGCACAGCCCTCATGGGCTCCCGTGTGAGCCAATGCCCCATCACTGCCATGTCCTCCATCCCTGAGCCCACATCCTCCCACACGTGCACCTACAGCAGCGCAGCCATGTCCATCATCCTTGTACCTACACCCTCCCTAGATGTGCAGCCAGTTGAGTTGGGAGCTTTGGGTTTTTACTGGCCTGTCCCCACGACCCCATGCACACTCCAATTGCAACACCCACCACACTGATCTGTGGCTGCAGTGTCTGCTTGTCCCCCTCTGTGAGGATGGAAGCTCCTGCAGGCGGAGGAAAGGGCCTAAACTGTCTACGAGTCCTATGTCCCAATACAATGTGGCTGAGTTCTGTTGACTGGAGACAAAGAGCACAGGTAGGAGGATTGTTCGTAGGGCTGGAATGGGGCAGGATGGAAGAGTGGTGCCCAGTGTGGGCTCACAACCCTTGCTCAGAAGTCACAGATGGGTCTGTGGCCACATGCTGGCGCCCAGATGACTTTCAGAGGAGCAGCAGTTAGGGCGCTCAGCTATCCTGGTGCCTGTAGGACCAATCACTCTCCAGGCTGTTTACAGAACGGAAAGTCCTGTGTTAATGGTCGCTGACGATGCTGATTTATCTTGTTTATCCAACAGCCTTGAATGAAGCAGCACTGTGATGGAACTAATAGAGTGCCTAATGCAGTCACAGATCACTGCAGCTGTGCCGCTCAGAGCTGGCATCTTATACTGCAGGACTTCTTTTCAATTAGTCTAGAAATGTATCACATGTGTAGCTCAACTAGGTTTGAAAAACATGAAGTTGATAACAAACTAGGTATGTGGCTGCTTGTGAGTGGTAATTTATTACTAGAAGCTGAAGGCAATAATGTTATCTGCATTCTCTGGAAATGTTTAAAATGCCCACCTAGTGAAAACGATGAGCCAACATAACAAAAGAAGATCTCGTAAAAATGATCTTCCACCATTAACAAAAATAATTTCAGATGAATCTTGGAAATTTTCTGCTGTCAAGAAGTTCAGGACTTGGTTCTTAAAACAAGACAGTGATTCTTCAGGTGCTGTATTTTTTTTACAGAATTAACTCCCACGGGATTTTTCAGCTCTGAAGCTTTGTTTGGAGTCCTTGCTTTATCCTCTGTAGGTGGAATCCTAGGCTTTAAGAGCAGAAACTCGCCTCTAGCACCAAGTTCTTCAGCCATCCACCATGCTCCCACTCCCATGTGTGACTCCAGGAGCTTCCACAGTTTGCTCTGGCCCTGGAGATCAGGTTACTGACAGTACAGTGGTGTCCCTTCACTCCCCCAACTCTGACGCAATTTTTCTTAGACAGGGCTTTCCCAGAGGGTGCTTTGAGGGTGGCCTGGGGAAGTAAAACAAGTTGGGTTGGGCCCTCACTTCTGTTTATGCCTCTTGTTTGATTGTCTGCACCTTACTTAACCTTTAACTCTCAGTTTTCTGGCTTCTTTCAGGGTGGCCTACAATGTGTCAAGTGTGTCTTTGTGGATTCATATGGTCATCTACTTTGCATGGCTGACGTCAGGATTGAATGAGATGACAAGGAAAGACCCAGCCCAGCCGTAGTCCCAGCAGGGCTGTACCTCAGAGCTCAGTGGACTATACAATCCATTCATTTAGAAAAGGAAAAAAAATCCCAGAAACCTTTAGCTAAAAGTCCTAGAAATACATAGCATGCTGTACAGCCCACAGCTGTCCCCAGCGTCCTAAATACTGCAAAGGCAGGTAAAAGCAGCACTAGGTTTATATAGGACAGTTTTCTAACAGAGCTGAGTAGTCAAGGGTGAGTGAGCTGGCAAGCATCCCAGGTCCAGGTGCCCAGTGACTTTCTGTGGCTGGAGACTTCCTGGTCAAAGAACTCAGAAGTGGCTGTGACTGGAGGTGAGGCAGATGTACATGCACCAAGTGGGCCTGGGAATTTATCAGAAGCCAAATGAAAGGACTGTGTGTTGTCAGGGTGGGGTCAGGGGCAAGAGTCAGGACTTTGCAGGCTTCCTAGAGAAAATCTTTCCCAGTGGAAAAAGATCTTTGCTTAGAAAGTCAGGTCTTCAAAGAGCCTGTACACAGGAGGGGGAGAAAAGCTGTGTGCACTGAAAGCACCAAGAACTTGCCTGTTACCGAACCAGAAGCTCTGCGTCAAGATCCCTCTGAAAACCAAGGAGAACCCAGCAGTCATTGTGCATCCCGAGGGAGACCATATGCACCCTGGGGTGGGTCATGGCTAGGCACAGATAGCAGTGGGGGTGCAGCTCATGTGCCATGAGATGCAGGGCAACACGTGTGCTGCATGAGGGAGGTCCACGTGGGGGAGGGGGGGCTCTTGGTCTCCACTGGACTTGCTGTGTTCAGTCTAGGATGACTGGGGGATGGAGGTGGAAATTTAGAGGCAAATTTTTACACATGGTCTTCCCTACTTTGTTTAGGCAACAACTTCAAATGAGTTGGGGTCTATCTATAAATAGGCAGTATTATAGCAACACATATTGTTGGTATTTATACTGCTGCTGTGCTGAAACCTACAGAGCATTGACTAAAGTTTCCAGTAGGTAAAAGTATGCAGATGCTGAAAAGCATGGCAGCCACCTATATCACTCTTATCTTAGATAAAGGCAGTGTGTTATAGAGACAACAATTTAAAAGGGAAATATACACATATATACATTGATGAGATCAGGTGAGTTCAGCGTGGTATGGCTAAAGACAACATTCACACATTGAAACAGAAACCCTCACTTCCAAATGATGGCATAGAGTAGTGATTTCCAATCTTTTTGGCATCAGGGAATGGTTTTGTGGAAGGCAATTTTTTCATGGACTGGGGAGTGGGGGATGATTCAAGTGCATTATACTTATTATGTAGCTCAATGGTAGCATTTGATTCTCATAAGGTGTGTGCAACCTAGATTCCTCGCAGTCACGGTTAGCAATAGTTTTTACACTTCTATGAGCACCTAATGCTGTTGCTGATCTGTCAGGAGGCAGAGCACAGGTGGTAAATGAGAGCACCCAATGCTGACCACCTACTGTGCAGCCAGGTTTCGAACAGGCCATGTACAGGTTCCAGTCTGCATCCTGGGGGCTGGGGATCCCAGGTGTAGAGACTGCATTTAAAAATGACATGCTCTCAAGAGTTCATTCATGTATGTATGTGTGTGTGTGTGTGTGTGTGTGTATTAGGGATTTTTTTATTCCAATGTAAACAGCACCAGAGAACTTTCATTCAACAGCTTTGCTACTTTCCCCTTCATTTTCCATAATTCTTATCCGCAGTACTATTACTTCTTCCTCTCTATAAAAGGGCTGGACAGCCTAAGTAACACTGTTTGGTGTGTAAACAAAAAAATTAAAGCTCAGAACACATATAGGATTTCTTTTTTTTTTTGAGTTGGAGTCTCACTCTGTCGCCCAGACTGGAATACAGTGGCCGCTCCCGGCCACCGCAGCCTCGAACTGCTGGGCTGTGGCGATCCTTCCGCCTCAGCCTTCCAAGTAGCTGGAACTACAGGCGTGAGCTACCACACCCGGCTAATTTTTTTTTTTTTGTAGAGATGAGGTCTCACCAAGTTGCCCAGGCGGGTCTTGAACCCACGGGCTCAGGCAATCCACTCACCTCAGCCTCCCAAGGCGCGGGATTACAGGCTGAGCCACCGAGCCTGACTACATATAGGATTTCTTTCACATTTTCATTCCACAGCACATCAAGTGTTGTTTATAAAGCTCTGCCAAATACACTACAAAAATATATGAGAAAAATCATATCTGTTTTCAGCCAATAAATATTAATATAAAAAATGCCTTATAACTGGAATATTTTAGAGACTCTGCATAACTGCAACCTCTTGAATCATCAATTGCTTTCTTCATAAATACTTATATGTATCCAATGTATATTTATGATTAGTCTACATGCCCATATTTACTATATGACAGCCAAGTGAATTTTAGGTTCTTCAAGCAAAAGTGCTTCTGACAACTATTTCTATAATACTCCTAATTCCTCAAAAAAATTGTTTTAAACCTGTGTAGAAATGTGCACAGCAATTTCTAAAAAGTAAACCTACACACCAAAACATGCTTTGTCAGGAAAACTAATCCATGCACTTGAATATATCCCCAATATCTTATTTTTATTAAAGGTAGACCAACATAATTAACATTGTCTAGTAAGCTATAGCATTAAATTATTTGACTCCAGAAAATGTCAAAAATTAGTCGACCAAAACTTTAAAAGTAAACACTTCCTTTTCGTCCCTTACATCAAAAAAGGGCTGGTTGAACCAATGTAATCAATATAACTGCATATATATTGTTCCACCTCAACATTTCTATTCATTATTATCTTATCTTCACATTCAAATCCTTTCTTACAAAGGGTTCCTGCCAAAAGATATGAGCACAAAACACTAGGCAGACACTCTTCAAAATTTTACTTCACTAACTTCAGGTCAAATTTCCACAGCTGTGTTCTGGTCAATTTGCTATCCTCGCTTGGTTTCCCAAAATGGTAGTACCAAAATACTTGTGGGGTAGGGAGAAGAGACCACTTTCAGAAGCACTGCATTTACTCAACTTCCACAAGGCAACAGAGCTGGGTATCTGATTATTCAACAAAACAAAGTTTTAATAGCATCCAGGAGGGCAGACAGGAAAACCAGGTTGTAGACACCCTTCCATTTGCCAAAATTCAGACCAGAGAAAAAACCTGCTCCACACAAATACTAAGGGTATCAATAGTCATTTTTTTTTCTTTTTCTGTTGTCACAACATTTTTCTTCTTTTAATGATCTATCATGTAGCTTCTCAAGTCCTTCCTTCATTCCATCTCCTATGATTGTACAGATGAGCTGCAAACACCAAGGAGTTGATGAGCTCTATTCCCCCATTGCCAACAACTTATCAATTTCTGAGAGGGACAATGAACTCTTCAAACCTTATTTATTAGCAACTATCAGTACAGGGACTCCTTGATTTTCTGATATCCTCATTATTTTATCAAGTTCAGTTTTGGCTTCTGCCATCCTTTCGATGTCAACAGAGTCCACAACAAACATAATTCCATACGTGTATGACTTCCACCACGGTCTTAATTTCTCCTGACCGCCTACATCCCAGAAGTAAAAAGTGACTGTTTTAGAATTTCCCAAAGTTACCTTAATTTTCTCCATGTTAAATCCTTTGGTAGGTATGGTACTTACAAACTCATTGAACTGCAGCCTGTATAAGACGGTTGTCTTTCCAGCACAGTCCAAACCCAGAATAATGATATGGGAAGACTGAAATGAAGGTAGGTGGGACAGAACAGATGTCAGTCTGAGAGTCCACTTCCCATTTCCAGCTGCAAATAAGTGTCCCAAGTGGAAACGGTGCCTTGTTTCTGCTTTAGAACTTCTCTTCCCTGGGGATCCAGCTACAAAACAGGTCGGCTGTCCTTCCCTCGGTCTCAGCTACCGAGAAATCATGACGATGCCTGTCCGTGGGTGCCCGGGTGGGGGCAGGGCCAACACGCAGCTTCTGGGAGTGCCAGACGGGTGCTGCACACCAGTCACCCAGATGGTGCTTGCTGATTCCAGCGCCTGCTTGGCCCCCAAGAATCCATTCTTGTGGAAAGACTATACTCTTGTTAAATGCCTGTGTTTACTGAGAACATGCATGTAAAAGATCATGTTTTGGAGGATTCATGAAAATATAAATGCATTCTTCCTCCTCAGCAAAAAGGTATTTCTGGTTATTTTCAGCTTGTATAGGTAGAAAACACTTTTCCCCATCTTTTGGATATCAGATTGAGAAAAGAGCAGAGCAGACCCTTCCTGTGGCATGGGAAACACTGCACAGGGACATGACTTCCAGTTTGTTAACCACCAAGTGGTTAATGTTCGTTCTGTTCTGGGGGTGTCTGTACCTTACCCTTACTGCATGACTCTGTCACCGCCCTCTGGACTACCAGTACCTGGAAAAGCCCTCACTCCAGGTGAAATGAGTTTAAATGAACACATTTCCATAGCTTCTGACTGCTGTACTGCAGGTAGGGCTGAGCATTATTTCATATAGTAGAGCACGGATGTTACATAGATATTGTTCAGAGTTGACTGGGACTTTTCACTGCAACTATTTTGGACATGTTTTTGTGTCTTTCTTTTTGCCCTAATTTTTAAGCCATGAAATCTTCTCCCCAATCCTGTCTCCCACCCAGAGGTTTTCTGTCTCAACAAATGGCATAGCGGTTGACCTAATTTCTCAGCCCATAAGCTTAGAGTCTCTTTCCCTCCCTGCCCAACTCACTGATTCCCCAGTGAGATAGTCAGGAACTGCCATCATTGGACAAAAGGCTTGGCCTCTTGTTTACACACAGTCTACATGCTTGTGAGTTTATATAAAAGTGGTTCTGTATTTCTTTTTTTCCTCCTGCCAGTCTTTCTCCCTGTGCTTTTCCTACCTTAGGAATTAACTACAAAGCTAAGACTTGAACACCAGCTGGCACCAGTGATGACAGCAGTTCTCAAAAGGAGTTGGCCAGCCGCGATACTATCTTACACAAGCAGCTGCAGCATTGCTCCTCTACCTCAAAGAATGTAGACAGCAGAGGAAGATCAATTGTGGAGTTGACTTGACAAGAAATGAAAAAATTCCTGGAGATGCCCGAAGGAAGCGTGCCCATTTCTTTGTCGAGCAGAAGCCCTACCAAAGCCTCCCCTGCTTCCTCTTATTTGCAGCTCAGGTGTGCTTCTATCATATCTGTACTGAAACAGCCCAGTTGCCACATCAGCATGTGAGTTGGCTCTCATCAGTAAATGCTCCCTTCACCCTCACCTCAGCTGTTCTCTCCAGACCAGCATTGGCTCTTCAACAACCATCTCCTTCTTTCTCCATAGTATTAGGGATCTCTTAAAAACATGGATCAGGTCAATTTTCCAGGACCTGAGAGCAGGATGAGCTGTTGGAAGCAGAGCTCCCAGGGGTGGGTCCCTCCTGGTGGCATCCAAGGCTGAGTAATATCTACTCTCCACGTGGACTCTGAAGCTGCATCCTCTCATGGCCACACTCAGCAATAGGTCTCCATTTGCATTGCTGTCTGTGTGAAAAGAAGAATCTCTACAAATTACAGGCCATTTCATGTGGGGCTTGTAAAATCTGTAACTTAGTAGAGTGCACTTAAATCATTTGCATTTGCCTATTTAAGAAAAAGAAGTCACTAGCAGTTCCAAATTCTTCTTGTGCCTTCTGCAGCATCTTAACTGAATTCTTCAGTCTTCAATGCTTGGATACTATCCCTAGTCTCCTGATGCACTCCCAGAAGAGATAAAGAACCTGCTCAGCTGTCAATGATCCTAACAGGACCACAAGTTCTGCTGACTCACAGGTCTGCTCTGGGGCTGAGAAACAGGTGCACTGGCTGTCATATTTGTTGGAACATCCATGCCAATTAATTTTCCACAGATGTGCTTCCAAGACATTTGTGAGAGAAGGCACAATGTGATGGTAAAGGCTTGGATATGGGGCAGAGGCAGCCCTGCCTCTTGCTACCAAAGGGGCCCTGAACAAGTCTCTGTACAGGGAGAGCACTAGCATCCTTGCCTGGGCCACAAGGTGCCAGGAGACCTGCAGGAAACAGCACATGCATGCACTTAGCAGAGAGCCAGGAGGGCAGATGCTCCAGTGAGGGTTCCCCATCATTTGTAACAGGGCAGAGCCTTACCAGCAAAGCCATCATCATTAGAGCACTGTCCTTCCCACCTCAGTCTCACACTTCCCGGCCCCACCTTGGGAGCAACAGCCATTAGTGCCCACTTGCAGGGACAACTCTGCAGCAAGCAAAGGCCAGTAATGCAGATTTGGTTTCCATGAGTCCTCTTTTCTTCATGTGAGGTTTCCCCTGTGTTGGGAGCCAGCCTTGGAGGCTGGCTCCCAACACCCCTGCCCTACTGCTCCTGCAATTTCTGTCCATGCTCAAGCCCCTGGGCCCTGAACACTCTATCCACCCTCTTTGAGAATCGGGCATTTTCATCCAGCGGATGGAGAAGAATCTCCCAATCTCACAGGAAGTAATAAGGGGAATGATCCAACTCACACTCAACAGCAATGATTGTTAGTTATATCATCATTTCCCTTGAGTCACTCAACAAATACTTACAGGAGTCACTGTGAGCCACTGTGCTGCTACTTTTACTCTGCCTTCCCTTAATGAAGCTTACCACCCTGCCCATGAAAAACTGTGCTTTGTGAGTAGAAATGCTTTGATCCAAAGGGCTGCCTCTACAGATGAACTTTCAGGGTCTAGTCAGTTCAGGTGGGTCAATGGTATATCTGAGGCTCAGACATTAGACTTCAGAGTCCTCAAGAGTCCCCTAAAATCACTCCATTTTCTGGCTCATCCCTCAGGTTCTCCACAACCATCTCTGCAGGCACTACTGGAAAGGTAAGCGATTTATCTGGGACCAGAAGGGGCATGTGGGTATGCAGGCTGTGCAGGAAAATATTGAGATACAGCCTGGCATCAGGACCAGGAAGGGCATGTGGGCACACAGCAGAGGGTGGGAAGGCTGCAAGCGTCACACCAGTGTTATGGCAAGCATTGGAAAGCAAAAGTTAAACATTTTGGTTTAAATTGTTGATTAGTCACGTTAAGAAAAAAAGACACAAATGTCTTTTAATATAGGAGGTAGGATCAGAAAGGAGAGTGTGGAGTAAGAGGAAGGGACAAGCTGAGGACAGCCATCTTTCCTCCCTGGTCTAGTAGCCTGGTCCTGATGCCAGCGTCTGTGTGGAATGATGAACACCCAGTTTTTGGTGATACTTTCTTCCCAAAGGTACAAACAAATTCTACAATAGAAGAGGGTGTTTTTAAATATAATGTAACTTTATTCTCAGTTTTGTTTTTATTTTTAAATTGTCTGTACAACGGTGACTTAAAGGAACCTTTACACCGAAGGAGGGTATTATTCTGAGAGAAGAACTTCAGGAAACTAAAGATGTCCTTAGAGAAGAGAGCAAATGATCCTCCTGCCCTCCTCCTTGCTTTCAATTGTGTTGGTCAGGAATTTTTTAAAATTATAGAAGTCTTACCGAACCTCTCTTACTGATTTGAAGAAAAACTTTCTGTCATACAACACACAAAAAACACCAGGCACATTGAAGATTCCATTATTATATGAACAGTAGATTTGAGGTTTGGATGCTGATTCCAACATTCCAAATAACATTGAGGCTGGGTGCAGTGGTTCATGCCTAAAACCCAAGCATTTTGGAAAGCCAAGGTGGACAGATTGCTTGAAACCAGGAGTTCAAGACCAGCCTAGGCAACATAGTGAGACCTCATCTCTATAAAAAATAAAAATTTAGCTGGGTGTGATAGCACATGCCTGACGTCCTAGCTACTTGGGAGGCTGAGACAGGAGGATTGCTTGAGTCAAGGAGGTCAGGGCTGCAGTGAGCTGAGACCATGCCACTGTACTCCAGTCTGGTAACAGAGTGAGACTCTTTTTTTTTTTTTTTAGTTGGAGTCTCACTCTGTCGCCCAAACTGGAGTGCAGTGGCCGCTCCCGGCCACCGCAGCCTCGACCTGCTTGGCTCCGGCGATCCTTCCGCCTCAGCCTTCCAAGTAGCCAGAGTTACAGGCATGCGCTACCACGCCCAGCTGATTTTTTGATTTATTGTAGAGATGAGGTCTTGCTGCCCAGGCGGGTCTCGAACCCGCGGGCTCAGGCAATCCACTCACCTCAGCCTCCCAAAGGTGCGGGATTACAGGCTGAGCCACCAAGCCCGGCAGTGAGACTCTTACTAAAAAAAAAAAAAAAAACAATAATAAAAACAATGATAAATCGATGGTTACAGAGTCTTGTGTCTTTCTGGAGAAATTTACACAGCATTAGATCAATAAAACATTTAACAAAGTTAGACTACAAAGAACAAAGTCACAATCCAGCTGTCTAATGGCCTGATTTAAAAAAACACTAAGCATCTTTAAAGAATTCCATTTAGAATATGGTTTCCTTGAGAACAACCCAGATGGGCTGTTAAATAAAGAGAGAGACCAGTTGTACATTGCCAAATCTGCATTACAATTGGATCTTAAGAAAACCAAAGAATGTTTTTCATTAAATGAAAGAGCTCTTAATAAGCAGCTTTAAAAAACATGGTTATTTCTCATTATTCTACACAATGGAAGCCACTTTCTTTGCAGTTGTCAGGCAAACTCTATGGAAAGCAAGAGGGGAGAAAATGGCTTCTGTGTTTGCAGAGAAGGACCAATCTGGCCTAAATTTAGAGCAGCCTGCAGGGCCCAATGGACATAATCCACTCATTCACTCAATGTACATTAAACACTTACTGCATGAAAGCACTGTTTCAGCCCTGGGCATATATCAGTGAACACATTGAGGACTCTGTGCCCAGGGTCTTTCACTCTCGATGAGGGAGAGAGACAACAAACACATATCCATACACTCTACAAGGTAGAAATTGGTATGGAGAAAACTAGAAGAGGAGTACGGGCCTCCTACTATAGAGTGGTCAGACAGCCTCTGATAAAGTGATGCTAAGCAGAACCTGAGAAAAGGAGCAGTCAGTCATGTGCTGATGTGGTGGGAGGAGCTCCAGAGACAGGACAACAGCCAAAAAAGAGCCTCGGGCAGTAGTGCTTAGAAGGCCCAAAGAGCAGTGAAAAGCCTGGACTGAGGACAAGGTGAACAGTAGATGTGGTCAAACAGGAAGGGGCAGAGCCCATGAGACCTCAGGGGATGGCATAAGGATTTAAGTCATGCAAAGTAAGTATTTGGCCACATGGAACTAAAATAGATGCTAATAACAGAAAGATTTTTGGATGATGCCCAAATAATTGGAAGATAAACAACACATTTCTAAATAACCTTTAGATCAAAGAAGAAATCAAAAGGGAAATAGAAAATACTTTTTTCTGAATTTAATGAAAACACAATATATCAAAATTTGGAGGATTGAGACAAAGTATCCCCAAGGTGAAAATTTATAACATTAAACATCTATATTAGAAAAGTATCATATCAATGACTTCAGCTTCCATCTTAAAAAACTGGAAAAAGGAGAAGGAAACAAGTAAAGTAAGCAGAAGAAAGAAAACAATAAAATCAAAGGAGAAGTTACAAAATAAAAATCAAAATACCAATAGAGAACAATCAATGAAATCAAAGGTAGCTTCTTTCAGAAGATGAATAGATTTAATAAACCTCTATCCAGACTGATTAGGGAAAAGAAAAAAAAAACTGAGAAGACACAAATTATCAACAGCAGGAAAGAGAAAGATGGCAGTACTTCAGATTACACAGATATCAGAAGGATAATAAAATTATATGAGCTATTTTATGTGAAAAAAATGCAGCTATACATAAAATGAACACATTCTTTTGAAGAAACTAACTATCAAAGTTAATCCAACAAGTGATAACAAGAATACCTTTGTTAATATTCAAGAAATTGAAATTGTAATAAAAAAAAACCTTCCCATTAGGAAAACTTCAGATGTACCAGTCTTTATTGATGAATTGTACCAAACTTGTAAGTATGAAATTATAGTAATTCTATACAAATTATTTCAAAAAAATTGAGTAAGAGAAAATATTCCAAACTCATTCTGTGAGGCCATATTTACCCTAATATGAAAATTAGACACAGACATTAAAAGAAAGGGAAACTACAGAACAATATCCCTTATAAACACAGCTGTAAGATATCTTAATAAAATGTTATGAAATATAATCTAATAACATATTAAAAAGGTAATAGTACATCATGACCACATGGTATTTAATCAAGAATGCAAGGATTGTTTAACATTTGACAAACAATCGACATAATTCACTATTATAGACACTGCAAAGGCATTTGAAAAACCCAACATCTAATCATAATAAAAACTTTCTGCAAACCAGAAATAAAATGGGCAGTTCCTCAAGCTGAAAAAGAACATGTAAAACACATACAGACACACATCATACTTAATGGTGAAAGTCTTAGTGCTTCCTGACTAAGATTAGAAACAACACAAGCTATCACTCTTATCATTTCTAGTAAACCTTTTACTGGTGGTAAATAACCAATGCATTTCACTGGAGGGTGTAACAAATGCAATAAGGCAACAGAAAAAGGAAAAGACATACAGATTAAAGGATGAAGAAAACTTGTATTTATTTAACTACATAACAAATTTGATGTGATCTACAAGAAAACTAATAGAACTAATAAGTTTAGCAAGGCTGTAGGATATAGGATCAATATACACTTAATCTATTCTATTTCTACATAATACCAGTGGATGATCAGAAATCAGAACTTTTTAAAATAACATTTACAACATCAAATATATAAAATACTTAGAAACAAATTTGACAAAACATGTAAAAGACTTGCACACTGAAAACAATAAGTGTTGTGGAAATTTTTTAAAGGCTAAATAAATGGAGATATACCTTGCTCATGACTGTAAGACTGACTAATGTCAAAACGTTAATTCTCCCCAATTGTTCTATAGATTCAAAGCAATCCAACAAAATCATAGCAAGGTATTTGTAGGAGTTAACACACTGATTCTAAAATTCATACAGAAATGCAAGGACCCTAGAATAGGCAAAGCAATGCTGAAAATCAAAACAAAACAAAATAACAACACTGAAAGAACAAATATAGAAAAATAATGCTACCTGTTTTTAATACTCATTTTAAAACTATAGTAATGAAACAGTGTGGTACTGGTATAAATATAGACTAATCCGAGTTTGGAAATAAACTCACGTATATATAGACAACAGATTATTTTACAAAGATGCAAAGGCAACTCAGTGGCAAAAATAAGCATTTCCTGCAAATTCTCCTGGAACAACTGGTGGTCCATACACCTCCCCCACACCAAAAAAAATAAGTAAATAAAAAGAATTTGTATACCTCACAGTATATACAAAAGTTAACTCAAAAAGGATCATAGACCTAAATGTAAAACCAAAAACTCTATAAAGTATATGAAGGAAAACAAAACATAGTAGAAAATCTGTTACCGTAGGTTAAACAACAATGGCTCAGATACAACACCAAAAGCACCATACATGAAAAAATAAGTTGATTAATCAAACACCACGAAAATGCAAAAGTTCTCAAAAGACCCTGTTTAAAGAATTAAGCAGACAAGTCACAACCTGGAAGAAGATATTGGCAAAGCATCTGTCTTACAAAGGACTCGTATCTAGAACATATAAAGAACTCTGAAAAGTCAACATTAAGAAGCAAACACACCAAAATTAGCAATATATTTGAACAGACACTTTACCAAAGAAGAGACACAAATGGAAAATAATACACACATGAAAAAATGCCAGTCATCATTAGTTTGCAGGACAACATAAGTTTAAATCACAATGAAACTATATTGTCCAGCAAGGAACTGAAAACAAGGTCTTGAAGATATATTTGTAGAACCGTGTTCACTACAGCATCATTCAAAATAGGCAAAAGGTGGGAGAAAGCCAAGTATCTCTTGACAGATGAACAGATAAACAAAGTGTGATATATCTATACAATGGACTATTATTCAGCCTCAAAAAGGAAGGAAACTTTGGCACACACAACAACATGGATGAACCTTGAGGACACTGTGCTACATGAAACAAGCCAGGCACCAAAAGGTTAATACTGTATGATTCCACTTGCAGGAGGTATCTAAAGTCTTCAAACTCATACAGACAGAAAGTAGAATGGAGGTTTCCAGAGGCTTGGGGAGTAGGGAATAGGCAGTTATTGTTTAGTGGGCACAGAGTTTCAGTTTTGCAAGATGGAAAGTGTTCTGAAGATGAATGGAGGTGGTGGTTGCACAACAATGTGAATGTGCTTAATGCCACTGAACTGCACATTTATAATGGTTAAAAGGTTAAATTTCATAGTATGTGTATTTTAGCACAATAAAAAAAATGAGATAGCAATCATGCTCACTACAATGAGTATAACAAGAAAATAACACATGTTGGCAAAGACACAGAGAAATGGGAGTTCTCATATACTTTTGGTGGGAATGAAAAAAATGCCATAACCCTCTGGGAAATTGTTCAGCAATTTTAAATTTCTTAAAAACTTAAACACATTCTTACCATTTTAACCAATAATTTCACTGGATAGAAGTGGATTGTGGTGATGGTTTCACAGGTGTATATATGTCAAAACATAAGATTTTATGCTTTAAATATTTGCAATTTATTGTATGTGAATTATGTCATAATAAGGCTGTTTAAAAAAATAAGAGGCAACAACAAAAGTGACTTCCGGTTTAGTCTGAAAAATCACCACAA
This sequence comes from Carlito syrichta, assembly GCF_000164805.1. NCBI lineage: Eukaryota > Metazoa > Chordata > Mammalia > Primates > Tarsiidae > Carlito > Carlito syrichta. The sequence goes on from NW_007232883.1 coordinate 140,823, forward strand.
TCACAAACATACTTTTTACTAAAAAATTGTTAGAAAAGTGGCAAACTGTGACTCTCCATCTTTGCTATAAAAAGTTTTGACAAGTTTGCAAAACAAACTATCAAGAGAGCAGGGAAACAGCCCACAGAATGGGGAAAAAAATTGCCAACAGTATATCTGACAAAGGCCTAACATCTAGGATCTACAAAGAACTCAAACGAGCCAAAAGAGGGAAAAAAAAAACAGTCCCATTAAAAAGTGGGCAAAAGACATGAATAGATACTTCTCAAAAGACGATATACAGGCAGCCAACAGACATGTGAAAGAGTATTCAGCCTCACTCATCTTTTGAGAAATGCAAATCAAAGCCACAATGAGATACCACCTAACCCCAGTAAGAATGGCCATCATTAATAAAATAAACAACAACAGATACTGGCCAGGATGTGGAGAAAAAGGAACGTTTCTACACTGCTGGTGGGTATGCAAACTAGTGCAATCTCTTTGGAAGACAGTGTGGCAATTCTGAAAGAACTAGAAATTGGCCTTCCATATGACCAAGTAATTCCTCTATTGGGAATATACCCAGAGAATCTCAAGTCATTCTACCAAAAAGACACCTGCATATACATGTTTGTTGCAGCTTTATTCACAATAGCAAAAACATGGAACCAACCATGCTGCCCATCGAAGCTGGACTGGATAAAAAAATGTGGTACATACACACAATGGATTTTTTTTTTTTGAGTTGGGGTCTCACTCTGTCACCCAGACTGTAGTACAGTGCACTCCAGCCACTGCAGCCTCGACCTGCTGGGCTCCGGCAATCCTTCCGTCTCAGCCTTCCAAGTAGCTGGAACTACAGGCATGCGCTACCATGCCCCGCTAATTTTTGATTTATTGTATAGATGAGGTCTCGCCAAGTTTCCCAGGTGGGTCTCAAACCCGTAGGCTCAGGCAATCCACTCACCTTGGCCTCCCAAAGCTCTGGGATTACAGGCTGAGCCACCAAGCCCGCCCACAAAGGAATATTATACAGCCATAAAGAAGGACAAACATATGGACTTCAGAGCAACTTGGGTGGATTTAGGGTCTATCATACTCAGTGATCTATCACAGAAACAAAGAACAGAGTACCATATGTTCTAACTCATAAGCAGATCTTGAACAATTATTATAATACTATAAGAAAGGGATTGTTAGTAGTGAGAAACTACCAGGGGAAGGGGGGTAGGATTGGCAGTTGAGGGAAACTGCAGGGGAGGAGGGGCATACCTCATCAACAACTGTACCTTCATAATGAACATTTGTATACCTAACCCTGAATTATACCCCCATCTTTAAAATAGAGCAAAAAAAAAATCTAACAAAAATGTTTGAAAACTGAACATGGATATTTTACTGATTGTGAATTTTAATACAATGGCACATAAGTAACATTTATACACAAGAAAGGGAAAGTTAACCATAAGTTAATAAGTCAAATATTGTGTTCCTTACACTTAAATTGTCTCTTGAAACTTGAAGAAAAAGCTGCGCAGTTTGAGTTTATGAAGCAGAAAGTCAGAATAGCCCAATTTCTTGTGGATGGAAATAGAATTATTCTTAGGAGTGTAAACAGGAAGTACTCAGAGCACTTTCACATAAAATGTTCTTTTTTATTTTCATTATTCACACTGTAGCTTTATTTCCTAAGGGGCTTTATCAAAATAGAATCAAAAAAAGCACTACAAAGGACTTCAGAAACCATCTGGTTTCTCTTCTTTTTGGGGTGTGAGTGAACTAAAGCCCAAATAATGGAAGACACTTGGGAAACAGGCCGGGGAGACTGAAAATGGGGCCCAGGGCTCCACTACTTCCCTCAGCTAAGAAGGACAATGAAGTCCCCCAGTGCCCTGGAACCAGAGATGTCCTTGAGCCTATTGCTTCAACTATCCATGCTAAGGTTGAGTCTATTCCTCAACAGAGACATTCATTCATTCATTCAGTTAGTGCACATTTACTCAGTACCTGGCAGACACAAAACACTGTGACAGGTTCTCCACCTGCCACAGTTATGATGCAGAACCTGAGCCTGCCTCCTAGCAGCATCAGTCATTAAATAACTGGTTGCACAACTAGTTATTCACTTGTACTTGCCATGAATGCCATCAGGAAGCACCTGGAAAGGAAGCCTCACCTGGTAGGGGGGTGGTCAAGGTTGCCAGGAATTGGTAGGGCAGGTGTCTGGGAGCTGGGGAGGGCAGGCCTGGGCTGAGGAGGCTGCAGCAGCACGAACAGGAGGGCCAGGGGCATCATGCTGGGTACAGAGTGCAAAGTGGTGCATTCACATGGGCCAGTGTAGGTGGCATTTCAGTGGCTATTTGATGCAATGCAGAGCAGGTTTTTTTAAAAAAATATATTTTGAAAATACTGTGCATTCAGAGAATAGAGAGAAACCTAGACGAGTGGCTACTGGTGTGTTGACAGTGGTGGAGGTTCAGGGTTGTGGAGTGGGGAGAAGTAGACAGGTGCTCCAGACACCAAAAAGGCAATCCAGCAGGTGCATGGCTACATCCCAGAGCCTCATGCAAAGTGAACATGCAGACCTCTGGTTCAAAAATGACTAAGCATTTCAAGATATGACAGCAGGGCATGGACCCAGCAGAGAGCCCACGGGGCAGGTGCACCTGTGAAGCTGGTGCCCAGGAGTGGGCCAGTGACCAGCCAGAGAAAGGAGGGCGAGGAGGGCTACGTCATGGGCTATGGATCAGCTTGTGGATGACAAGCTGGACTGGCGTGGCCACTGGGAGATATGTGTGTGAGAGACGATCTGAAATAAAAGTAGGAGGACAGCCCTGGACATCCTGGAGGTGTTCAGGGCCAGGGACCTGCAGGAGAAAGGCCCGCAGTGTCCTCAGTGGTCAAAGGATTTGATCATTAAATACGGCCAGGATTACGTCATATTTATTTAAAGTTAATTTGTAGAAATGATCTTGAAGTTGGATTTGGCATTCTACAAAATAACTCCATAAATATTTTTCACAAAAACCTGAGCATATTTACTAACTGGCATTGCACCTGTAATGAAGCTGACACCTCAACTATGAGATAAATATTGGAGTAAAGGTTCACCATCAGTCAGGCAACTTCCAGTGTAATGGTTTTTATTTATCAAAATCCACCACAAACTTCTTCCCATAAAAATAGCCAAATTATTTTTAATAACAAAAAAAGAATTTTTAAAGCATTTTAATCTAAAATTATAAGTTGTTTCCAAATTAAAAACATTTGAGAGAAAATATTTTATCTTGTCGAGTGAAAAGAGGGCTTGCTTTACCATTAACCTCCCTCAAAGTCACCATCCCCGAAAACACAGCGTGGGCACACACACGTGCACCTGGAAAGAAGTTCATGACAGGTTTCAACGTTGACTGGAAAAGAAGTAAAACTTTTTTAAAAAAATCTTTCATTTAGAAGATTAATTAAACACAATTATATGAGAGACTGAATTTTGAAATGATGGATTCGCTTTGTGCCATGGGACTGCCATTTTAGTTACTATTAATTCCACAACTTGCTCTTCAAAAGCAAATTTAACAATAATAAGAAGAAATAGTCTACCCAAATGAGAAAGAACCAGGAAAATAATCCTGGCAATATGAAAAAACAGTTTTTCAACTCGCCCAAAAGACTGCACTAACTCTTCTGCTCTTCTTTTTTTAAAGTTCCCAATAATATATCTTTCCACAGGGAGCCAAGAAAAGTCCTCTTTTGCTTTAGTAGAAGAAACGTGTGGTATGGAGATTCCCTGGTATATGCCATCCCCATGAAACAGAATTGTCTTGTTCTAGATCCTTCAGTTAAATACCAAAGCTTTTCCAAGGCCTTGGTCACCCGTACCTCATAGTCACCCCAGCACAGCCTACCTGTAGTGGCTCTGCACCTATAAGCCTCTCCTTCATCATAAATATTCTTTTCTCCAAAGCACACCCTCCCCATTTAAGTATGAGCCCTGCTTGGGCCAGCAGCAAGTGGGTAAACTGAGGAAGAAAATCTCAAGATGAGTTTTCTACAAATGTTACAAAGGAGCTTACTGATAACAGCAAAAGTCATAAAAGCTGGTAGCCAGTTGTAAAACATTTGCAGTAAACAAAAAGTAATTAACCATTTGTTGCTAGTTTATTGCTGTTAACTAACCTTAAAGAAACAAGACACCACAATCAATCAGCTGCTTCACCTCTTTGGAAGACAGTGTGGTGATTTATGACAGAACTAAAAATTGACCTTCCATATGACCCAGCAATTCCCCTATTGGGAGTATACCCGGAGGAACTCAAATTATCCTACACAAAAAGGATACCTGCACACATATGTTTGTTGCAGCTCTATTCACAATAGCAAAAACATGGAACCAACCATGTTGCCCATCGAAGCTGGACTGGATAAAAAAATGTGGTACATATACACAATGGAATATTATGCAGCCATAAAGAAGGACAAATACATGGACTTTGCAATAACTTGGATAGATTTGGAGTCGATCATACTCAGTGATTTATCACAGAAACAAAGAACAGAGTTCCATATGTTCTCACTCATAAATGGACCTTGAACAATTATAATGCTATAAGAAAGTGATTGTCAGTAGTAGAAGACAGTCAGAACGGGGGGTGTGGGGTTGGCAGTTAAGGGAAACTGCTAGGGGAGGGAGGGGCATACCTCATCAACAAGGGTACCTGCATAACCAATGTTTGTATACCTTACCCTGAATTGTAACCTACATCTTTATAACAACAACAACAACAACAACAAAAATCAGCTGCTTCACAAAGCTCTGGAAGTTTCCTTTTGTGACTCCTCCCCAAGACAGTTTCCCAGCCCACTAAGCTCTAACAAATAACCCTTTTATAAAAACACCCCTCTAGCCCCTGCCTTTTTGTAGACAGCAGACACTCTTTCTGCTGTTTGGCCCATTGTGCCCTTCACAATGTATATTCCCTTTAATAAATCTACATTTCTTAATTCATAACTGTTTTGGTAAATTCCTCTTACCAGCCTGCAACTCTGGCCATACCAAGCCTGCTGCCATACACAGCAGGCCCGCCCCAGACACCCCCAGAAACCCCCTGCTGCTTCCCCCAGGAAGTGCCCCTCCCCCACTTATTCATGAAGACAGTCAAAGAGTAGCACAGGTCCCAAGGGTCAGCAGGGGTGCTACTGAGAACTCCAGTGCTTCTCTGGATAGAGAAGAGAGGAGGAGGCTGGCACAGCACAGGAGTACGGGAGCAGAAAGCAGAGACCCCACAGCTCCTCGGACTGCCAGGGTCTAGTTACCCCACATCAGGATGGGAAATGGGGAGGAGGCTCACCAGGTCCCAGCCAAGTGGGCAGGGCCTCCACCAGGCCCTGAGATCCTTTCAGCACCACCCTCCAAGCTCAGCTGGAGGAGCCAATGCACTCCCATCTACCGCTTCACCTGCACCTCCCCGCATCCACTCCATACTCACAGGCATGTACATACGTGCACACACACACACACACCTGCATGCACAGCCTAAGAGTGGCCTTAGTCAGCTCAAGTGACAGAGAAATTGTATAAAATGCTCATAGTCTTCCAGGTCCCAACAAACCTTTATTTTAAAAAGGGGAGAAAAAAAATCAAAACCATGAGTTATGAAAGGTCATTCAAGCTCATTAAAGGAAACCATTTCATCTTCAGTCAAGGCTTTTCTACTTGGAGGAAGAACCTATCAGGTCACTAAGTTTGTCATTACACAGAGCCTCATGGGACATTGAAATTCATGATGTAGAAGAAACAGCTTTCTCACACATATTTCAAACAAAGAAATCTCCTAAAACTAGAGTTCAGAGAATACAAACAACAATATGTTGCATCTTTTTGTTGTTGTTTGTTTTGTTTTGTTTTTGAGTTGGAATCTCACTCTGTCGCCCAGGTTGGAGTGGCCACCTCAGCGCTGACCTTCTAGGCTCTAGCGATCCTTCTGCCTCGGACTTCTAAATAGCCAGAACTAGAGACACCTGCTACCACACCCAGCAAATGTTTTAAAAATTTATTGTAGAGACAAGATCTCACCAACTTGCCCAGGCTGGTTTCAAACCTGCGGGCTCAGGCAATCCACTTGCCTCAGCCTCCAAAGTGCTGGGATTACAGGCTGAGCATCTTTTAAAATTTACAGAGAAAAAAATTAAGATAAGAAAATAATGAGCTGTTTTCTTCTTTATTATTTTTAATGATATATAAAAATGTACATATTTTCAGGGTACATGTGGTAATTTGATCTATCATATAACGTATAAAGATCAAATCAGGGTCATTGGGATTTTCTCACCTTAAATATTTATCTTTCTCTGTACTAGAAACATTTGAATTATTCTGTTTTAGATATTTTGAAATGTACAATCAATTAATGTTAGTAGAGTCATTATATTGATCTATAAAAAAGAGGTGATTTTTTTATTTTAAAGATGCGAGGTACAATTCAGGGTTAGGTATACAAATGTTCATTGTGAAGGTACTCTTGTTGATGAGGTGTGCCCTCCTCCAGCAGATTCCCACTACTGCCAATACTATATCCCCCACCCCCGGCAGTTTCCTACTACCACCAATCTTTTTCTTTAAGTATTACAATAATTGTTCGAGGTCTGCTTATGAGTGAGAACACGTTATACTCAGTTCTTTGTTTCTGTGATAGATTGCTCAATACTATAGACTCCAAGTCCAACCAGGCTTCTGTGAAGTTCATGATTTTCTTCTTCTTTATGGATGAAAAATAGTTCATCATGTATATGTACCACAATTTTTTTTATCCAGACCTCTTTTGATGGGCAGCATGGATGGTTCCATGTGCTTGCTATTGTGAACAATGCTGCAACAAACATACGTGTACAGGTATCTTTTTCATAGAATGATTTGAGTTCCTCCAGGTATATACCAAGTAGGGGGATTACAGGGTCATATGGAAGGTCAATTTTTAGATCTTTTAGGAATTGCCACACTGTTTTCCGTAGAGGCTGTACTAGTTTACACTCCCACCAACAATGTATATTTTGAAGAAGTGTTATCTTTTCGCTGCATCCTCTCCACCATCTGTTTTTTGAGCTATTGATGATGGCCATCCTGACTAGAGTTAGGTGATAGCTCAGTGTCATTTTAATTTGCATTTCTTTGTTGACTAGTGAAGCTCAGCATTTTTTCATGTATCTGTTGGCTGCTCATATGTCTTCTTTTGAAAAGTGTCCAGTCATCTTTTGCCTACTTTGTAACGGGGCTGTTTGTTGGCAAATATAGTTGGCAAATATTTTTTCTCAGTCTGTGGGCTGTCTCTCCACTCTCTCAATAATTTATTTGGCTTTCCAAAAGCTTGTCAGTTTGATAAGGTCCCACTTGTCTATCTTACCTCTTATGAACTGGGCACGTGGGGTTTTGATCAGGAAATGGTAGCCAGTTCCAATTTCCATAAGAGTGTCTCTTGCATTTTCTAAGATTCTGACAGTTTGAGGTTTCACGTTTAGGTCTTTGATCTTTTTAGAGTTGATTTTTGTGTATGGTGATAGGTAAGGGGTCTTGTTTTAATCTTCTGCATCTGGTCAGCCAGTTTTCCCAGCACCATTTACTGAATAGGTTCTCCTCTCCCCAGTTGTTGGTGGTGAAGTCTTTGCCAAAGAAGAGTTGCTTGAGAAATCGAGGTTTTGCTTCTGGAATAAAAATCCTGTTCCATTGGTCTATATGCCTCTACTTGTACCAATACCAGGTTGTTTTTATTATTGTAACTTTATAATAAAGTTTAAAGTCTGGGAGTGTGATACCTCCTGTTGTTGTTATGGGTTTTTTGTTTGTTTGTTTATTTTTACTTAGGATTGTTTTGGTAATCTCTGGTCATGTATATTTCCATATGAATTCCTGCATTGTTGTTTCTGGGTATGAGAAGAATGCTGCTGGTAATTTAATGGGTATTGCGCTAAATCTGTAGATTTTTCTTGGGGAGAATGGACATTTTAACAATGTTGACTCTTCCAATCAATGAGCATGGAATATTTTTTCATTTTTTTGTGTCATCTTTGATTTCTCTGAGCAGTGTTTTGTAGTTTTCATTGTAAAGGTCTTTCACATCTCTGGTTAGGAAGATGCCAGGCTATTTAATTTTTTGTGTGGCTATTGTGAATGGGATTGTGCTTTTTAGTTGGGTTTGTTTGTTTATTGCTGGTATATAGAAATGCAACTGTCTTTGCATTATTTTATACCCTGAGACTTTGCCAAAGTGCTTTTTCAGTGCAAGGAGGTTCTGCAGATTCTCTTGAGTTTTCAAGGTATCTTCAGTATAGAGGGATAACTTGACTTTCTCTTTCCCTATTTGGATACCCCTGATCTCGTTCTCTTGCCTGATTGCTCTAGTAAGGAATTCCAAAACTACGTTGAAAAGGAGGAGTGATAGTGGGCATCCTCATCTTGTTCAGGTTTTCAGGGGAAATGGTTCTGATTTCTGTCTATTTAGCAGTGTTCTGACTGCGGGTTTCTCCTAGATGGCTCTTACTATTTTGAGGTATGTTCCATCTATACCTAGATCTTCAAGGGTTTTTATCAAGAAGGGGTGCTTGATTTTATCAAAAGTGTTTTCCGTGTCTAATGATGTAATCATGTGTCTTTTGTTTTTACATCTGTTAATGTATTTAATTATGTTTATAGTCTTATGAATGTTGAGCCAGTTCTGCATCCCAGGAATAAAACCTACTTGGTCATGGTGGATGATTTTTGAGATATGTTGTGGGATCTGGTTTGCTAGAATCTTGTTGAAAATTTTAGCATCTATATTCATCAAGGATATTGGCATGTAGTTCTCTTCTCTTTGTTAGATTTTTACCTGGTTTTTATATCAATGTGATGTTAGTTTCATAAAATGATTTGGGGAGCGTTCTACGATTTTCAATTGCCTGGAATACTTTCAATAGGACTGATATCAGTTCCTCCTTATATGTTTTGCAGAATTCTGTGGAAAAGTCATCTGATCCAAGGCCTTTTTTTTAAGTAGTTTTTTTTAATAGTATAGTCAATTTCCTGGATTGTTTTTGGTCTATTTAGGGTCTCGATTTCTTGTTTCAAACTGAGGAGGTTGTGTGATGTAAGAAAGTCCTCCATATCAATTAGATTTTCAAGTTTGTTTCCACAGATGTGTACATAGTAGTCTCTAATAATCTTTTGTAATTCTTTGGAGTCAGTTGTGACTTGACCTTTTGCATTTCTTTTTTTTCTTTTTTCTTTTTTTGAGTTGGAGTCTCACTCTGTCGCCCAGACTGGAGTGCAGTGACCATTCCCGGTCACCACAGCCTCGACCTGCTGGGCTCCGGCGATCCTTCCGCCTCAGCCTTCCGAGTAGCTGGAACTGCAGGTGCGCGCTACCACGCCCAGCTAATTTTTGATTTATTGTAGAGATGAGGTCTTGCCAAGTTGCCCAGGCGGGTCTCGAACCCGCGGACTCAGGTAATCCACTCACCTCAGCCTCCCAAAGTGCGGGATTACAGGCTGAGCCACTGAGCCCGGCTGATCTTTTGCATTTCTGATTGTGTTTATTTTGGCCTTTTCTCTCTTTTATTTGGTCAGCTAGGAGGCCATCAATCTTGTTTACCTTTCAAAGAACCAGCTTTTTGTTTCACTGATTTTTTGCATTATCTTTTTGTCTTTTACGTCCCAAGTTTGGACTTTTATTTTGGTGATCTAAATTCTTCTGCTGAAGTTAGAGTTTTGGTGATCTTGCTTTTCCAGCTTCTTTAGGTGACTTTTAAAGCTGTTAACTTGTGATCTTTCCACTTTTTACGTGTGTTTGCAGAGATATGCATTCCCCTCTTAGTACTTAGTACCCAAGGTTTTGGTAAGATGTTTCTTTGTTTTTGTTTGCTTCCAGGTATCTTTCAATCTCTGTTTTTATTTCCATGTTGACCTAGGAGTTGTTCGGCATCATGCTCTTTAGTGTCTATGTCTTTGTGGGTTTTGGGGGAACTTAGTTGGTGTTGATACTTATTTTTATTCCACTGTGGTCTGAGAAGGTGCATAGCAGAATTTCAAATTTATGGAATTTGTTTACGCTTGATTTATGGCTGACGATGCAGTCAATATTAGAGTATATTCCATGGATGATGAGTAGAATGTATATCCTATGGTTGTTGGGTGGAGTGTTCTGTAGGTATCAATTAAGTCCAATTGGCCAAGTGTCACATTGTTCCAGATCTCCTTGTTGATTTTTTGTTCGATGATATTTCTAGGGTTGTGATTGGGGTATTTAAGTCCCAGCTATGAATGTCTTAGTCAATATCTTTTTTAAGTTTACCTAGAAGCCACTTGATGAACATTGGTGCCCCTATGTTGGGTACATATATGTTTAGGATGGCTATTTATTGTTGATAGATTGAACCTTTTATTATTATGTAGTGACCTTCTGTTTCTTTTTACATTTTTGATAGCTTAAAGGGTATTTTGTCTGATATGAAGATCATGACTCCTGCTTTCTTTGTGTTCCGTTTGCCTGGAATTTTGTTTCCCATTCTCTTACTCTGAGTCTGTGAGTGCTCTTTCTGGTGAAATGAGTCTCTTGGTGACAATATATTGCTGCCTCATGATATTTTATTCATTTGACCATTCTATGTCTTTTCAATGATGCATTTAGTCCATTCACATTCAGGTTAATTATAGAGATGTGAGAGTTTATTCCTATAATGATATTCTTACAGCATTTGTTGTTGGTGGTGCTCTTTGTTTCTTTGTTGTCTTTCTTTTGATTTTGGGGTTGATTCATGTGTGTTTTCTATATTTTTCCTGCATTCTTGTGAAGGGCATTGTTGTTCTTTTTTTCCTTTCTTCTGTGTTTAATACTTAAGTGTTTCTTGTAAAGCTGTTCTGGAGGCAGCATAAGCTTTTAGGGATTAGGGAAAGATTTTTAACTCTCCATCACTGATGAAGCTTATCTTAGCTTGGTGGGTAATTCTGGTTTGAGATTGTTTATCTTTGAAATCTTTGAAGATTGGGCTCTAAGCTCTCCTAGCCTAAAGTGTTTCTATAGATAAGTCTGCTGCTATTCTAATTGGTCTTTCCCAGTAGGTAGTCTTATCTTATTCTCTTGCTGCCTTTAGGATTTTTTATTTTTACCTACTTTGTGTAGGCAAATTACTATGTGTCTAGTAGTTGGTCTTCTCATTTGTTGCCTCACAAGGATTATCTGCATCTCTTGTGTTTGAATGGTTGTATCACTGATAATTTCATTGAATGTTTGTTCCAGGGTGGTCTCTGTCTCTATATCTGCCTCAGGAATTCCAATTAATCTCAGGTTCAGCCTCTTGAAATAACTGTTCATCTCTCAAAGATTTTGTTCTGTCTTCTTAAGCTTATTTTCTGTTTTGAACAGTGTGGGTTAGTTCCATATTTTGGTCCTCAAGCTCTGGGATTCTTTCTTCTGCTTGGCTAAAGTCTGCTTTCCATGCTTATCAGTTTGTTATTTATGTAATTATCTGTATTCTTTATTGCTGTTATCTCAATTATCAACTCCTTCATTCTTTCCTCTTGTCTCTCCTCAATTCTACTTATTCTCTCTTGAATGTCTTGATATGTGGGTTTGTAATTTGAGACCAGTCATTCTGGGGGCTCTTCATTGTTTGCATTCTGAAGTCTGTATTCTCAGTGGCTGACCTCCCAGGGATCTGTGAAGGCTCATATTCTTCTTTTGGTTTTTCTTCATTTGTGTAGACTTTCCTCCCCCCTTTTGTTTTGGCTTCTTTAATTCTGTTGTTCAAGGATGTGGGGATATTTTAATTGTTTGCTCAATCTCCTATTCTTCCTTATGTGGATCCTCTGGCTTTGTTCAATTCTGACGCCAGACTGTGAGTGGGGGGTGGTACATTTTGCAGTTTTAAGATTTAATTAAGGGGAGAGCTGTGATTCAGAAACTATCTGCAGATATCAGTAGCCACTGATAGGTGTGTGGGCCCCCTGGAACCCACTTCCCACTGTCTTACAATCTGTCCATACAGTGAGGGTATGAGTCTGCCCCCTGGCCTACTGCTGTCAAGTCTCCCACTCTGATCTGAGGTGTCTGTGCCTGTTCCAGCATGGGGGAGGGGCTTCTACCTCTCCAAGTTTGATGAGATAACCTCTAGATGTCAGGTTGGAGTTCTGGTGGAGCTGGGTGGGGTAATGCAAATCTCTGCCTAGTCTGGCCAACTTTTCCTCACCAGTGGTGGGGCTTCTCTTCAGCTCCTCTGACTGCTCTCTCCACAAATCTGGGTCTCCAGCCACTTTTCTGTCACAGGTGATGGTGTGAGCTGGGTTCCAGCTGATGAGAATCAGCTGTATTTGGCAGTCTTGTCTCAGGAGAGCCCCAAGAACAGCATACCAAAAACTATGTTTTATTTCTTTTGTCTAACTGTATATTGAACACATTAATCAACCTCTCTTCAGCATAGAGTTTATTTTAATTAAAATTAAAATAAAAATAAACTCAGCAAGCCTGAGCAGAAGGATCACTGGAGCCCAGCAGGTCAAGGCTGTGGTGGCCGGGAGCGTGCCACTGCACTCCAGTCTGGGCAACAGAGTGAGACTTCAACTCAAAAAAATACAAAATAAAAAAAATTAAAAAGCAAGAAAGAACATAAGATTTTTATAAGCAGAAAGGGAAGAATGTGATAGTAAATGAGCATGAAAAATCCTAAGACTTCAGGCAATAAGTGCGTAAGATGTACAGCAATAAATAAAAAATGATTACAACAGATTTAAGACATATAAGGACACCTATTGACAGAATACAGATGATGCTGGTGCAGAACAACTGACATGTTTAGAACAGTGACAAATTGGAGAAAAGTCTTCAATCATCCATCAAATATTCATGGGAAACTCAAAATCACTAAAAGCGGATATACAAATGTTTAAATACTAGGTGAGTTAGTTCAATCACTATGTCATTATCCTACATTATTCTAAGCATGCGCATATTAAGGTGTGTGCATATTAAAATAAAAATACGAATTTAGCCGGGCTCGGTGGCTCAGCCTGTAATCCTGTGCCTTTGGGAGGCTGAGGTGAATGGATTGCCTGAGCCCGCGGGTTCGAGACCCGCCTGGGCAGCGAGACCTCATCTCTACAGTAAATCAAAAAATCAGCCGGGCGTGGTGGCACATGCCTGTAATTCTGGCTATTCAGAAGGCTGAGGCAGAAGGATCGCTGGAGCCCAGCAGGTCGAGGTTGCGGTGGCCGGGAGTGGCCACTGCACTCCAGTCTGGGCGACAGAGTGAGACTCCAACTCAAAAAAACAAAACAAAACAAAAAATACGAATTTTCCCCATGGGAAGTGAGTAGATGATGCAACCATCACAAAAGGAGCACCCCAGGGTTGAGGGGAGCACAGCTTCTAGGAGCAAGTCAGGGAGGGGCAGAAAATCTGAACCCCAACCATCAATCCAGTAAGATAGCAGAAATTAAGATAATAAGATATTTGATGACTGATTTTACTTAATTGGATGAGGGAAACTTCTCATTTTCTGAACCACCTCTACCCATGGTGAAATCTGTGATGTGTCACAGTGAGGGTAAGGTCAGGAGCAGAAGGACAGGGATTTGTTGGAAAGTCTCCATGCTGTGCCCAGACGGTGTATGTGCAATAGGCCTGGATGATCAGAAACAAATCCTCAAAAGACATGCTTAAACTAAAAATTATGCAGTAAGATACAATTTTTCACCCACCAAGTTGGCAAAGATAAAAAGATATTGCAAACTTGTTGGCAAAGGTGTACAGAATGGGTATGTCCATAGCTCATGTGGTGAGGTCAATGAGAGCAACTTAATTAAAGCCAATGTGGCAATATTTAACAAATTAAATAACCAGAACCCTTACACTAGCAAGTTCATTTCCAAGACTGTATTCTAGAGACACACACATATCCAAAAGCACATATTCAAGGCTACTAAGAATCTAGAAGACACATCCAATAGACCACATGTAAAGCAAATAATGATCCCTCACATAACAGAGCACAGTGCAACCACTGAAGAGTGGAGGAGTTATACGAATGCTGACAGATACTGCCTTCCGGTTTTATTAAGTTTAAAACAACACAAAAACAAGGTGCAGAATAGCATACATAGTGGCTTTCATTTTTATATTTTGAAAGGAAAAAAGTCATATTCATTATAAACTATCAATGTTATTTCTGGGAGGAAAATTTACTTTGGAGGAAGAAAGGGATGGAGGAAGAAAGGAAGGAAGGAAAGAAAACAAGTGTTTAAAGCAACATAAATCAACACCAAAGCTCAGAATGTTCATGTAAAATCATTGGAAAATGTAAGAATACATCTTTCTCCAGGAGCCCTTACAAACCCATTCACACTTATGTAAAAGTGTACACTGCTACAATTATCATTGTATTTTCAGATATCTAGTCTTCAGATATAATGTAACTTCAATAGGACATTTCAGTTGTTGAAGACCAAAATACCACACACAAAGTCCCTCACAGGAATAAGTGGATTTCTCAGAGGTCCAGAGCCTAAAATGGTGACCTCCTCCCAAACGGAGATGATAAATACTGATAAATAATGCATGGCTCAGTAGGAAGGGTACTCTGGCAGCTCCACCTTCCACAGGACTTTCTCTTTCCTGTCCCTTTCTCCATGTTCCCAAAACTCTCCCCTCCCCTGTCCCTTCAGGTCAGGATGGAGATGCCCCACAGCTGCTGAATTATCCTTTGCACCCATCCTTATGAATAGTTCCTGTAACGTACTTTCTTGAAATTTCTCAAGGATGGCACCCTCTTTTTCTTGGACACAGCCTATAAGAGCAGGAGGCCTTTCTTTTCAAAGACTTCCAGTGGTGACCTCTGAATGACATTAAAGGAAATTATAATTGTACCCATGCCTTGCCACCCTCCAAGCCACCTGCTACCATGCCTGATGAGGGGATTGGTCATGCCCAGTGGAGTTCAGGCCTCCTGGCCTCCATGTCTCCTCTTAAGCCAGGCACATCCTTGGAAAGTCTTCCTTTTTCTCATCATTTTGAAGCAAAAGCAGTAACTTGAATGATCAAGATAATTTCTCGTTACCTATTTACAATTAACTACACAACCAAATCTCATTAAAAGTATCAGCTAGAACTACAAGGGGATACTCCTTCACATCCACTAGGATGGTTGTTATATAAACTCACACAGAGAGAAAAATAGCAAGGGTTGGAGAGAATGTGGAAAAACTTGAATTACCAATGGAACTATAAAATGGAACAGTTTCTATGAACAACAGTAGTTGTTATATGTTTACTTCTTTGCAGTTCCTCAAAGAAGTAAACACATAATTACCATATAGCTAGCAATTCCACTTTCAAGCATAAACCCAAAAGAAGTGAAAGTAGGGACCTGAACAGATATCTGTCCAAACATGCTAACAGCAGCACTTATTCACAATGGTCAAAATGTGGAAGCGACTCAAGTGTCCTTCATCAATGAATGGATAAACAGAACATGTGCATACACACCATGAAATGATACTGGGCCTTAAACAGGAAGGAGATGCTGACACAGGCTACAGCATGGATGAACCGAGAGGACATGATGCTGAGTGAAATGAGCCAGTCAATCGAGGACCAACACTGTGTGATCCACATACATGAGGTACCGAGAGTCATCAGTGCAGAAGGTAGAATGATGGTTGCTAGGGGTTAGAAGAGAGGAATAGGGAGCTAGTATTTAGTGGATAAAGAGTTTCAGTCTGGAATTATGAAAACAGTTGTGGAGATGGATGGTGGTAATGGAGGATGGTGGTCACAGTTGCGCAACAAAGTGGATGTACCTAATGTCATTGACCTGCACATTTAAAGATGGTTAATATGCTAAATATGTAGATATAGATATATATATAAATGTACCACAATAAAAAAGAAAACCAGCGAGAGACTCTGATAATATTATTAGCTACTCAAATATGTGAGACTTAAACTGTATCAAATAGTAGCATGTGTCAGGGTACCCAAGACCACCCCCAGGCTCTGTGACTTACTAGACGGACTCCTAGACTCTGCCTGGTGTTCTACTCACAGCTACAATTTACTATAGCCACAGGACACAAAGGTCAGCACAGGGAAAAGGACCGTAGGTGAGTTTGGGGGACACCAGGTGCAAGCATCCAGAGTGCTTTCCCAGAGGATCACATGGTACGAGCAGAATTCCCCAGCACTGAGTTGTGATATGTGTGACATGCTGTCTACAGGGAAGCCGCTCAGAGATTCCATGCCCAGGTTTCCACTGGGGCTGATGTCGCAGTCACTCCCGGCCCGGTAGGTACCAAGTTCCAGACCCCCCAGGAGAGCGGGTCTCAGCATAGCCAGTGTCTGTACAGACAGTTCAGGCACAGCAGCCATGATCATCACTTAGGGAAAGGGAGAGCCCTCCTGAATTCCAGGTTCCCAGATGCCAGCCAGGGTCAAGCCCACAGCAGGCTTCTCTCAGGCTGCAGCCCAGGCTGGATGTTGGCTCTGTTCTACACAGCACACTTGTGCCAGGGGTGTGGGCACACTTGAGGTCTGAAAGGGTGCTGCTCACTGTCCTTCTGTTGAAGGCAGGACCTCAGGGGGCTGCGACAGCAACAGCCTCTCTGGCTGGGAACCCAGGATGCCTTCATCAGCCTGGCCTGACAGTCACTGGGGGCACCGGCACAAAACTCTCTCTTGCCAAGCTTTCTCTCTACACAGGTTTCCTCTCTATTCTTCTCCTGGTGGGCACCAATAAGGAACACCCGGTTGTAATTAAGAGCTCCTCTGTAACTTGATTCCTCAGCAATGTTGCATCATCATTACACAGCAAAATCCTCACATTAGACAAACTGGAAATCTGTTCTCCAGGAGTCCACTAAGGGAAGAGTGACTGTTTCAGAGCCTGCTCTTCCAGGACACTGACCTCTAGTCACGGGGCTCCAGGGACAGTTGTGCATCGTATCTGCCCTCCTTCCCAGACCTGCCTCTGCCTGACAGAAGTCCCCTCTGTGCCAGCAAGCCTGAGCGCACATGCAAGAAGGCACAGGGTGACATGGTTTCCAGCCAACAGGGCTGGCTGGTCCAACTCAATGTAGGAAGAGACAGCAACAGGTCTGTTTGCCATGCACAGAAGGAGGTGTTGACAGCTAGAGTCCTGGATAAGAGCCTGCTCTTCAGAGCTGAAGTGGGCAGGGAAGGGACAGGGGCTGATTGTGACAGGAAGGAGTCCTGGCCACAGGTAGCATAGGTCCCAGGCTGCCCCACTTGGAGTGGAGGCCACATTGCGGGGCAGACTGTAGGGTGCTATGGCATGGGTTACCCACAGCCAGCCCTGACTTCCATGCAGGTGGGCTCCAGAGCTGGCCCCAGCATCCTGTGGTGCTCCCAACCCTACCTTTGACCCTCGTTTGTACCCACCTCCTACGTGTCTCCCACCATGCCTACGCATATGTCCAGCCCCTGTAGCAACCATGCCCAGCCAGTGCCCAGCTGGCTGCACCCTCCATGGAGGCAGTCAACTGAGCCAAGAGATCAGGAGCTCATGCTTCTACTTGAGCTTCACCATGTATCACCTGAATTTGGACAACAGAGTCATCCTAAGAATTGTACCATATTTAAGAACATAAAATGATTTTCATCTTCTCAATTCCAGGCCACCGACTGGGTATGAGAGCTGAGAGGATTGCAGAAAAAGCCAGCAGGAACTGAGCACCAAAGTTTCAGAATATCAAAAGCAGCACAGGAGCCTCTTTATGTAGGCTTGTGAGAATCTGTGATGAGGTCCACCAGAAACAGCAGATGATGACCTGTCCTTTGCACAGCATTTTCTGGGAGATAGTGGAAACTGTCACCCAAAGAAAGTGTTCTTGGTAGGGAGGTGCACAGTCCTACTAGGTAATTTTCTGTGTGCTTTACCTCAGAAATGAAAGGGTTGCTGACTGCATTTCATGCTAGCAACAGCATCATAAAAGAGTAGTCCATGACAGTCTTATTTTACAAAGCACAGGGAAGTCAAGGAACGTCCCCCTGCACATGCAGTAGCAAACAGTAGGACCAGAGTTCCAGTCCAGAGGCAGGACCCTCCACTGCTACACACCACGGTCAACTGGCATCTCTGGGTGCCACTGGTGGAACCCAGGCCTGGACCTTGCCTCCCCATTCCCCTCAATCCCTCTTTAGGGTATAACTTCTCCTTTCTCAGCACGTGGGTACTCAGGCATGCCCTAGCTCCTGCATCTGTGCCTCAACTGTGGCTGGAGCCAGAGTTCTCAGGCCCAACTTCACCTTCCCAGGAAAGAAACTCAGACTGGCCCACTAGCCTCCACCATTCTCTGGATATTTCCTTGCAAATAGGGGTGGCAGGGCCAGTGGGCAGACAAGCACATCAAGATGACCTACCCATGGCCTCAAAGCTTTGGAGACTCCCCACAGCACAACGGCAACCTGAAGCCTTGGGAGGACCATTTGCATATTACTCACTCTGAAGTGTTTACCCTGGCTTAGCTGGACATTTTCCCCAACATATCTAAACACCAGACACTCATGTTGTGATACCTTCACTGACATCTTACAAAAGCACCTAGCGCCTCCTTCCCCAGAGCCCTGACATATGCCCCTACCCTTGGTATGATCTGTCAGCAAGGCTCCTGTCCTCAGGAAGAGCAGCCTTCCTCATGTGGTCTAGCAATAAAGATGAAACCCACTCAGTGTGCAGAAAATCCTGCTTCACTGTGGGACCCCACGATATCTTTATCAGTACATTAAACCCAACTTCATTCACTATGCATATGAAATATACAGTAAGACAGGAAGTCAAGCACATCAGATAATTACACAAATCAAAACATTGAAAGCATCAAGTCATGCAAGAATCACACAAGGCTAAAGGAACTAAAAAGCCAAGAACTGGGAAATCTAAGTCTGATTTAAATGATAAAAAAAAGTTAAGTGACAAGAAATCTTAAGATCAATTCTCAAAGGTTATTACTAAACTGAGTTTTGGAAGGAGGATCCTGGTGCTCAGGGAATTCTTTAATATAATAAAAGCAATTTCAGAATGATACAACCTCTAGAATGCTGACAGAGCTGAGGAGTACGATTAGCACCCCAGCAAAATCCAATGTGCATGAAATTGTACTATTGGGTATGTCATGTATTTCTTATAATTCTCATGAATCATTTAAGGAATAAAACCACATTCAACTGAGAAATATACAAAGCAAACCATTATGATGCTGTGGATTTGCTCAAAATGTCCAGCTTATTGGAAGGTAAACATAAAACAATTTAAATTCTGGGAAAGGAAAATATTGTAAGTTTAGTGGAAAACTCATGCAATATTAAAATACTGAGAGAGCCAAATATGCATATGCTATTTAAAATAAGCATAGTCATATTTTTATTTTAATCAGGAGAAAAGTAAGTCATCTTTAAAAATGTAAATTCAAATTTCTGAAAATTCTTTTCCATCCATGTGTTTGCTTTTTACAAACTGAATAGTTTTTTTTATAATCTCTTTTTATAGAGAAACTAAGATGCTTGGAATAAGGTCACTGGATGATGATCTACAGCACAAGGCATTACTTTTATTGTAAATTCCATAAGTATAAATAGACCTTGCTGGACTCACCTTTTGACTTGAATGCTATTATTATTAGGTAAAATGAGGTTAAAGCACACAAATTCCATCCCTGGATTGGTGCTAAGACCATGTCTGTCCTGGCATCCACTCTATTCCTGGTCTTTCTCTCAGGCCTAGCACCGCAGTCACCCTATTTCAAAGGGCATGCTCTTGGACATCTGGCCCTATGGAGGACTTACAGAGTGTTTCCATTGCAATCCCATCTCTCCAAGGATACAGGAAAACGAGTGCTCAATGGCGGCATTCCCAAGCACAGCTAAGCAGAGCTCCCTTCGAAAGTAGGGTCTCCTCACCGGGCTTCAGCATATGGCCTTGCCCCTCCTAAAGCAGGTTGCCTTGGAGAGGACTGGCACACCCTGCACATTTCTCACTTGTATATTTGGAGCTTCACAGTCCATTTTGGAAAGAGGCAGAGGAAGAAACTTATAGAGGAAAGCAATTTCTGTCCCAAACCCTCAGTTGTTCCTGGTAAGCCTTGAGGCATGTCAAGCTGAACTACAGACTCATGTGGCCTGGATAAGTGCAGGTTAGTAAAAATCACAGTGCTTTCAACCTGATGTAACATCACACAATTCATGTTACAAAAAATATCCACCAGCTATGACTGTAGAAAATCAACCGGTGACTTATCTGGGGCAAACTCTTGTTCTAGGTTTGGGAAGCTGGTGGTTTGGAGTAAACCTGTGATAAGTGGGAGAGGTGAGAAGCTCCTGGAAGGCCTTTGTGGAGTTATACACTTTAGGGAGACAACTGGCTTTCTGTAGCATCACAGAGCAAGGGCCAAGTGCTGAGGCTCCACCACTCCCTGAAGAAAGTAGGAGATCCCCTGAGACAGAGAAGTCAGAGAAGGGCTGCCCTGGCTGCTTGTTGAGTGCTCTCCTGAAGATGAGCCACCCTGACATGATTACTAAAGGAGCACAAAGCTAGCAGCAACCCAAGAGAAGAAGTAATTCACACTTGGGGAGGCAGAACAGGGGAGAAGGACCAAAACTCGAATGTGAACAGGCAGCTTCCATTGACTTGGAAGTGAAACAAGAATAAAACCGACCTACAACAGAAGGGTGGCTTTAGGGTTGATGATAGTAGATAGATGATGGAGAGAGAGAGAAAAAGACAGACAGATGGGGAAGTGGGTAAGAAGAAATGAAAGATGTTTCAGAAATGCAAGTAAACAGAGCATACACCTAAGGACATGGTGGGATTTGCACCTGCCTCCTCTCACTTAGAATTTTAAGCATCAGATGCTCACTTCCCAGATTCCCTTGCAGCTAAAGCAAAACACATGACTTGGGCTTTGTTCACTAAACTTTTCACCTTCCCAGAACATTGAGCATTCCATACACAAAAAGTAGGGGCCTCAGAGTCAATACTCAAGGGGCCAGCCTTAGCATCCACAACAGCAACAATGTGAGGCTTCCAGTGGTAGGTGGACAATAGGAGCTGTGGCCAAGGCTGGTCTTGCTTTTGCCCCTGCATCCTCTCTATTGAATCAGGGAGTTAGCTTCAATTAGCAACTTCCATCAGCCTCTCTGATCTGCAGATAACAGGCACTAACACACTTGCCTATTCCGACCTAACTCACCATTTTGCTTGAAACGGAAGTTAGATAGTTCCTGGAGAAAGTAAATTACTGAATTTTAATCAATGGTAAATCCAATTGCAATTGCTCTCCTACATAAGATTTTTTTACTTAGAAAAAAAAAGATGCTAGTTCTTGGGACTATCACACAGTATTTGTGCTGGAAAATTCAGCTTCCTCTCATAAACAAAAAACACACAGATCTAATTAGGCCAAGACAAACAAGAGTCTTAGGTGTGCCAGGACTTTATGCTCAGAGAACTCAAGCAACATGATTCCTTAAGATTTCAGGCTTAAAAGTCCCACAGAGAAGAAAGGAACAAGGGCCCTAGATGCTTTGATAAAAACACAAACATTACAGAGGTGTTGAGTAAATCTCACAAGCATGCAGGAAATAAAGTGTGTGGATGGGGCAGTGAACAAGAGTATGTGCAGCACTCTGCTTCTCTGCATTCTGAGAAAAGCAAGCACAACACTGGGTATGGCTTGCTGGATTTTGGAAGAAATACACTCAACTTTCAGATAGCTATGCTTATCTATTTCAGGTCCTGGGGACTTGAAAAGTTCTTTGGTTCTGAGTGGGAAAGTAGAGAATCAGATAATTTAAATAAAAAAAATCATAAGAGACTACTTTGCAAACACATTTGGAAACCTGGAAGATATAATTTAACAAAACTGACTAAAGAAGAGGTAGAAAGTCTAAAGAGGTTAATGTCTAGAAAAGATACAGCAAAAATGAATAAATAAATAAATGTATACCCCCCAAAATAAAAGTATTGGGTCCAGATGATTTCATAGGGAAAATTTTGACAAATATTGAAGAGCAAATAGGTGCATTGCAATTCAAATTGTTCCAGAGAATAACTAAAGAAAAATATCTCTCAGATTAATTTTATGAAGTACAACATTGACTACAAAATCTAAAAATGAATAGACAATAAAAACGACATATTCTTAAAATATCAGTACAAAGATTCTACATCTGAACTCGCACCATATTAAAACTACATCATAAACAAGTGTTATTTGCTCCAAGAATGCAAGGATGGTTCAACATTAGATTAACTGTTAACATAATTTACCACATTAATACACATAGAGAGAATTATCACATAATCATTTCCATGGACATTAAAAGGCAAGTGATGGAATTCAGTATTCATTCATTATGAAAAACACTGTATAGCTTTATAGTTAATACAGAAATGCAGGAAGCAATAGGGAAAAGACAAAGATAATCACTACCACCATTACTATTTTTAATCTTGTATTCATGATATTGACACTGCAATTACGGCCAGGCTCTGTGGCTCAGCCCGTAATCCCAGTGCTTTGGGAGGCCAAAGTGAGTGGATTTCCTGAGTCCGCAGGTTTGAGACCCACCTGGGCAACTTGGCGAGACCTCATCTCTACAATAAATCAAAAATTAGATGGGTGTGGTAGCGCACTCCTACAGTTCCAGCTGCTTGGAGGGCTGAGGCAGAAGGATCACCGGAGCCCAGTAGGTCAAGGCTGCAGTGGCCAGGAGCGGCCACTGCACTTTAGTCTGGGTGACAGAGTGAGACTCCAACTCAAAAACAAACAAACAAACAACAACAACAAAAAACCCCCAAAACCCACTGCAATTAGATAGAAGAAAATGTCAGAAGTGTAAAAAAAAACCTCAATAGGCCAAGGAATTACCAATAAATTAAATTAAAAGTTAGTGAAATAACATCAAATTAATAATAAAAAATCGATAGCTTTAATATATGAAAACAACAATCAGCTAGAACACATAATGGAAAACAAAATCCCATTTAAAATTGATGAAAGAGCAATATACCTTAAAATAAACCTATCATGAGCTATGTAAAATATACATGTAGAAAACTTTTAAATATAAATTATGGTTGAACAACAACATGTTTCTGTATAAAGAACTTGGCACAAAGATGTTAATTATGTTGAAGTTAATTGAAGGTTTATTATAATCATAAGCAAAATAATAATTATTTTTAATCAATCTAAATTACTGACTGTAATTCATATTAAAAAAAGAACTGCTAGAAAAACATTGAAAAGGAAATGTAAGAAGGGATACTTGCCTTGCCTTGTAGTAACCCTATGAGGTCTCAATAATCTAAACATAATAATATGCTATAGACCCCATAAAACATAACAGTTGGTCCATCAATATACTCAAACCCCACACGAACTTTGTTCATCATAAAGGTTGTATATGAGATCGATGACGTAAAGTCAAACATTTCAATTAAGACTTTTAGGAGAACCAGGTAGTCATCCTATCCTTTAAGAGATAAGTCATTTCCATTATTTACACCATACATAAGCATATTTGCCAAGTCAGTCTGTGTCATGGGTCTGTGTACACAGAAAAGGTGTACTGAGTGAAATATCCACAGGTTTTAATTACTTTTCACCCTTTAAGGGCTGATAACAGAATTAGAGGAAAATGGAAATAGAGTCAATGTGACTATGCAAGCCCCAGTGTGAGTGAGTGAGTGTATGGAAAATTTTGCATATGTGTTGATAAGTGGGTGTGTGAGTAGTTGACTGAGTGGCAGCTTGGGAGCAAGTGGCCAGGGCTTTCCTGGTGAAGCCGCTGGTACTGCAACTACTCTGCCTGAACACTAGTGCTTCTGGGTGCATAGAAGCTGAGTGTCATTTTTTTTTAAAAATCACAAAACTCTTCCTGGTAAGAAGCTTCTGAGAGAGACTGACTGAACGAGGACACAGGAGCAAGAGGACAGGGTTCTCCCAGTGAAGTGGCTGATGCCACAGCTGTTCTGCTTGGTCCCTAGTGCATCCCAGGGCACAGTAGCTGAGTGCCATTTTTTTAAACCAATAAATGTCTTCCTGGGAAGAAGTTGTTGAGAGTGACTGCTGGCTCCAGGCTCTGCTTCACCATTGCAGTGGGAGAAACTGCCAGCTCCAGGTTCTGCCTCTCCTGGACAGACACTGGCAGCAAGCTTTGTGGAGGGAGACTGCAAGGAAGCCAAGGGGCAAAGACCCACTGGAGAAAGTAAAAGAGGCATCCTGCCATCATCTTGAAAATGGAGCAGGAAAGTTCTCCAGCTTGCTCACCATGGAGCAACAGACTCAATCTCTGTGACCAGTGGATTAACTATTCAGGGGATGATCATGACCAGAGGGAATATCCTTAAAGCACAAACTCTGGAGGGGCAGGATGAGTGCAGAGTCTCAGATTCTCCACTACCTACTCTGACTCAGTCACAGGACAAAGGGTGTGGCCAGAAAAGGAGAAGGCAGACCTCCAAAGAGATTAATGGTGAGTCCAGGGCTGACTCAACACCCTCCTCCCAAGCAATTCTCTGAACATCAGACCACATGGCTGGGGCACAACTGAGAGGGACAAACCCAGGCAGAGCCTGGATGTTAGCGACAAGAGGAGGACTCCACTCCAGTATAAGCCTGGCTGGGGTATCCCTACCAGTACCTGCAGAAGAGACAATCCTGCACCTCCCCACTGAAAGGGATCCTCCTGACCCATCCCCACTGCCCCCTCCTCCTTCCCTGTGTTGGACACTGAGGAGATTGTGAATAAGGCCAAAGTTCTGCAAGAGACAACAGAAAAGCACCCGAGAGGAATAATTATGGAAACTGCCACAAGAGGGCAGGGTTTTTTTTTAAGCGTTTGTTAGTTTTTAAATTTTTAAAATGTTTTTCCTTTGTGCATGAATGTGTATGTGAGGGTTCAATCTGCATCATTCCCTTTTTTCTTCTTTTGTTTTTTGTTTCATCTTTATGTGTGCACATGAACAACTGAGTGGTCATCTTTTCAGGGTTTTTTGTTGGTTTGGTTTTGCTTTTTTGTTCTTCTCTTTTTTAGTTTAATGTGTGTGAAAATACATGTGTGAGGGTTCAGTTTGAATTCCTATTTTTTTCTCTGTCTTTACTTTTTTGGTTCTCTTTTTCTTCTTTCACTTTGTGCTGGGTGTGTGTGTGTGTGTGTGTGTGTGTGTGTGTATTCAATTGTTTCTTGCTTTGGTTTATGCTTTTGTTGTTCTGTGTTTCTTTTTTTTTTCATTTTTATTATTCTTTAAAATTTTTGTCCATTTTATTTCATTCTATTTTTCTCTGTTCTCCTCATTGCTGTTACTGTGTCTTGGATTCAGGGGGTACACATAGGTACCCACTGCATCACCATATAGGGTGGTGATGGGGAGTGGGTCTCAGGGACCCCATACCACAATCAGTGAACATTGTGATTTTCAAGTAGATTCTAAATCCTGACTGCCCATCTACCAACTTATTCAACTCTCAAAACTATAAGACAGCAAAGCTTCCTACCCACGGTCCAGTTTCCAAATAGTGCAAATCCAGAACCCTTATCAAAGAATAGAGGGCTTAGCAAACATCAGAAGTGAAAACCTCTCAAACTGCCACTGAATAACAGAACTAAAGAAAAAAAGATGGAAATCTGTCACAAATGAGGAAAAATCAATAGAAGACCCAGGTAATTCCAGTGTAACAAAGAGAAAATGCCCAAAAAATCAGACCTCAGAGCCCAAACAATGGATATCACCAAAGAATGGTCTCAGATACAACAGGGATAAGTTATTATGGATGGAAAGAGTGAATAAGATTCAAGGAAGACAAGGTGCAACACTGAAAGAACTTGTAACAAAGATTTTGGCCACAAAAAAATTCATCTAGGAAATAAATAACAGGATGACAAACATGGAAAGCAGAATTAATCAAGCAGAAGAAAGTGTCTCAAAACTTGAAGACTAAATATGGAATTAACCTGATCTGTAAAAAACATAGAACGAAAACTCAGAAAGAAAGAACAAAGCCTACAAGAGATGTGCAGCTATATAAAGAGGTCAAAACTACACCTGACAGGTATCCCAGAAGAAGAAAGCAAAAGGGAGAACACATGTATGCACCCAACACAGGAGCACCAGCATTTATTAAAGCAACTACTAAGTAAACTAAGAAAAAGATATTAACTCTAACACTATTATAGCTGGGGACTTAAATACCACACTAACAACCCTAGATAGAATGTACAGGCAAAAATCAACAAAGAGATCTGGAACCTCCACTTGACATTCAACCAAATGGACTTAATAGATACCTACAGAATATTCCATCCAACAACCACAGAATATACATTCTACTCACCACTACATGGCATGTACTCCAATAATGATCACATCCTCAGTCATAAATCAAGCATAAACAAATTAAATAATCAAAATACTGCCCAGAAACTTCTCAGACCACAGTGTAATAAAAATAAATATCAACACCAACAAAATTCCCCCAAAACCCACAAACATGGACACTAAACAGCATAATGCTAAATGATTACTGGGCCAATACCAAATCAAAATAGAAATTAAAGGATTCCTGGAAATAAACGAAAACAAAGAAACATCTTACCAAAACCTCTGAGATGCCATGAAATCAGTTCTAAGAGAGAAGTTTATATCTGTACAAACATGCATCAAAAAAATTAAGAGATCACAAGTTAACAGCCTAAGGAAGCTAGAAAACCAAGACCACAAAAGCCCTAATTTCAGCAGAATAATCCAGATCACCAAAATAAATGCCCAAATTCGGGACATAGAAGAAAAAAATATAATACAAAAAAATCAACAAAACCAAAAAGCTAGTTCTTTGAAAGAATAAACAAGGGTGATGGACTCCCTAGCTAGATTTGAGAAGAAAAAGAGAGAAAAAGCCCAAATACACACAATCAGAAATGCAAAAGATCAAGTCACAACTAACCCTGAAGAGATACACAAGATTATCAGAGAATACTATGTACACCTGAAACACATCTGAAAATCTAAAGGAAATAGAAGAGTTTCTGACATCACACAACCTCCCCAGATTGAAACAAGGAGAAACTGAAACCCTAAATAGACCAAAAACAATCCAGGAAATTTACTATGTCATATGAAAACTACGTACAAAAAAGTCCTAGATCCGATAGCTTTCCAGCAGAATTCTACATAACATATAAGGAGGAGCTGATACCAATCCTATTGAAAGTATTCCAGGCAATTGAGAAAGATGGAACTCTTCCCAAATCATTTTATGAAACTAATAACACATAGATACCCAAACCAGGTAAGGATCCAACAAAGATGATGAACATAGATGCTTCTCAACAAGATTCTAACAAACCAGATCCAACAACACATCTCAAAAATCACCCACCATGACCAAGTAGGCTTCATCCCTGGGATGCAAGGCTGGTTCAACATCCACAAGGCCATAAATGTAATTAATCACAAAAACCACATGACTATATCGTTAGGCACAGAAAAAGATTTTGATAAAATCCAGCACCCTGTTTCTTGATAAAAGCACTCGAATATATAGGCATAGATGAAACATACCTCAAAATAGTAAGAGCCATCTATGAGAAACCCACAGCCAACATACTGCTAAGCAGACAGAAATCAGAACCATTTCCCCTGAAAACTGATAACCGGAAGAAGACAAGCATGCTCACACTTACCCCTCCTGTTTGACATAGTCTGGGAAGTCCTAGCTAGAGCAATCAGACAAGAGAAGGAGATCAGGGGCATCCAAATGGGAAAAGAGGAAGTCAAGTTGTCCCACGTGGCAGACCACATGATTCTATACTTTGCAAACCCAAGAAAAACTGTCAAAAATCTCCTTGCACTAATAAAGGACTTTGGCAATGTCTCAGGGTATAAAATCAATGTGCAAAAGTCAGTTGCATTGCTATACACCAACAATAAATAAACAGAACCTCCCCTCTAAAAAGCACAATCCAATTCACAATAACCACACAAAAAAATGAATACCTTGGCATCGTCTAACCAGAGACATGAAAGACCTTTACAACAAACAATACAAAATATTACTCAAAGAAATCAAAGATGACACAAAGAAATAGAAAAATATTCCATGCTCATGGATTGGAAGAATCAATATTGTTAAGATGTCATCCTACCCAAGGCAATCTACAGATTTAACACAATACTCATTAAATTACCAGCAGCATTTTCTCAGACCTGGAAACAACAATACAGAAATTCATATTGAAACATAAATGACCGTGAATAGCCAAAACATTCCTCAGCAAAAAACAAAACAAGTTTACACTCCCACCAACAGTGTAGAAGTGTTCCCTTTTCACCACACCCTCTCCAGCAGCAACCTATATGGAAAGCAGTGTGGCGATTCCTAAAAGCTCTAAAAATCGACCTTCCATATGACCCCGCAATTCCCCTACTGGGAATATACCCTGAAGAACTCAAATCACTCTATAAAAAAGATACCTGCACACGTATGTTTATTGCAGCGTTGTTCACAATAGCAAGAACCTGGAAACAACCATGCTGCCCATCAAAAGAGGACTGGATTAAAAAAATGTGGTACATATACATGATGGAATACTATGCAGCCATAAAAAAGAACAAAATCATGAATTTCGCAGCAACCTGGATGGAACTAGAGTCTATAATACTGAGTGACCTCTCACAGAAACAAAGATCCGAGTATCACATGTTCTCACTCATATAATGGACCTTGAACATCCAATGTAACACTATAAGAAAATGACTGACGGTACTGGGAAACTATGGGGGGGAGGGGGATGGGATTAACAGTAGCAAATATCTGTCTGGGGATGGGGAAACACCTCTTATCAACAGGGTACCTGAATGAAACGTAATTGTACACCTAACCCTTAACTGTACCCCACAAAACCATAGTAAAAAATATTGATTAATAGAAAAAAACAAAACAAAACAAAACAAAAGTGAGAGATATCACACTCCCAGACTTTAGACTTTATTATAAAGCTATAATATTCAGTTTGGGTTGGGTGGCTCAGTCTATAATTCCAGCATTTTGGTAAGCCAAGGTGAGTGGATTGCCTGAGCCTGCAGGTTTGAGAACAGCCCAGGCAACTTGGCGAGACCTCATCTTTACAATAAACCAAAAATTAGCCAGGAACAGTAGCGTGTGCTTCTAGTTCCAGCTACTTGGAAGGCTGAGGCAGAAGGCTGGCCAGAGCCCAACAGGTCAACACTGGGGTGGTCATGAGTATACCACTGCACTCCAGCCTGGGCGATAGAGTGAGATATCAACTCAAAAAAATTAAAAAATAAAGCTACACTATTCAAAACAGCCTGATATTGGTACAAGAACAGGCATATAGTCCACTGGAACAGGACAGAGTTTACAGAAGCAAAACCTCATTTTCTCAACCAATTCATCTTTGACAAAGCCTCCACCACCAACCACTGGGGAGAGGAGAGCCTATTCAGTAGATGGTGCTGGGAAAACTGGCTAACCACATACAGAAGATTAAAACAAGACTCCTACCTATCACCATACACAAAAATCAACTGTAAATGGATCAAAGACCTAAATGTAAAACCTCGAACTAAAAGAACCTTAGAAAATACAGAAGACACCCTTATGGAATTTGGAACTGCCCACAAATTACTGATCAAAACCCTAAGTGCCCGTGCTACAAGAGATAAGATAGACAAGTGGGACCTCATCAAACTGACAATCTTCTGCAAAGCCAAAGAAACCATCAAGAGAGCAAGGAGACAGTCCACAGACTGGGAAAAACTATTTGCCAACTATATATCTGATAAAGGCCTAACATCTAGAATCTACAAGGAACTCAAATGTGCCAAAAAGAAAAAAAAAGCCTCATTACAAAGTGGACAAATGATATGAATAGATACTTCTCAAAAGAAACCATATGAGCAGCCAACAGATACATGAAAAACTGCTCAGCCTCACTAGTCATCAAAGAAATGCAAATTAAAACTACACTGAGATACCACCTAACTACAGTCATGATGGTCATCATCAGTAACTCAAAAAACAACAGATGCTGGAAAGGATAGGTGGAAAGGGAACATTTCTACACTGTTGGTAGGAATTTAAACTAGTACAATCTCTGTGGAAAATAATTTGGTGATTCCTAAAAGATCAAAAATTGACCTTCCATACAACTCTGCAATCCTCCTACTGGAAAGACCTGGAGGAACGTAAAGCATTTTACAAAAAAGACACCTGCACATGCATGTTTATTACAGCATTATTCACAATAGCAATAACATGGAACCAACCGTGCTGCCCATCAAAAGAGGACTAGAAATAAAAATGCAGTACATATATATGATGGAATATTTTGCAGTCATAAAGAAGGTTATTATTATGAACTTCACAGCAACTTGGATGGACTTAGAGGCTATAATACCGAGAATATCAAAGAAACAAAGAACTGAGTATAACATGTTCTTGCTCATAAGTGGACCTTGGACAAATATCGTAATACTATAAGAAAAGATTTGGCAGTAGTGGGAAACTGATGGGGGTTGGGCAGAATTGGCAGTAATGGGATGTGGCCAAGGGACGGGGGCCACACTTCATCAACAAGGGTACTGCATAATGAACATTTGTATACCTAACCCTGAAATGTATTCTAATGATAGAGTTTGTAGGGGGATGGGAGAGAAGGTTGTAGTTAAAACAACTCTTCATATAAGCCTCTCAAATGGAACACAGAGCTGCAATGGCCCAAAAAGCTAACACTCTGCTCTAACAGAGTTCTGTTACTAATTGCTTTACTGTCAATATCTCTTTTCCCCAAGAACGCATCCCAAAGCTACATGACTGATAGCAACCTGTCAGTGTTTGCTTTCCTAAGGTTGCATCTCAAAGACAAGTGTCACTGGTTTCCTGCAGACAGGAACACTCTAAGGCAGTGAGAATGGGCTTCAATAGTACCGACATATGCATTTGAAGGCCAGAGAACTGACAACTCAAACTCCCAAAACCACTTCTTGGTTCCCAATCCAAAACTCCCTGAAATTGCTTCTTAAAGCCCAATGAGCCAAGACTGGGGTTTTGTAAGTGCCCTGCAAGACAGCAAAGGCTGCTGGTTTCTCGCTATAGAGCCAGCCACCCCCTCTTCTTTTCTTTAATAAACTTTTAACCATCAGTGGCGCATCTCTTCTTTCTTGGCACATAGCCAGAAAATAAAAATCTCCATTACAAGAGTCTGCAGAACCTCAATAACTTCCACCACCGCAATGGCAAATGGTCAGAAATCCCTTAGGTTCAGCCTTTCTTCGCTCTTCGCTCTCAACTCTCTCTTTGTAAATCTTGCTCTACTTCTCAAGTACTCTAGTCTGCTCTGCTCCTAACACAACACCTTCTGATCTGTGCTCAAACTTTTCTGTCTTCCTTCCACCCTTCTAATCACAGTCAACCCCCCATGGTTTCCAACCCCATTGTAGCAGTCCCCAAATTCCATTCCACAACCTGCACCTTAAGTCTCCTCTTCCTGTCTGTAAGTAATCTTTTCTTAAATAAATCTTTTATTTCTTCACTTCTTTGTGTTACAAATCATTGTGTTACTCAAATCTTTGCTTACCAGCACATACCTCCTGCCCACCAACTCCTATGCCTCCTCCACACTCTCTGATCCTAACATTTTTTAAAAATCCCACCAAGATAACTGTGTGTGTGTGTGTGTGTGTGTGTGTGTGTGTGTGTGTGTGTGTGTGTCTCCTCTGTCTCTCTCTCTCTCTCTCTCTCTCTCACACCCCCTTACTTCCTAACTGGTAACCCTCTATGGACTATGTTAAAACCTGGTAACAACTAAAAGTTGTCACTAAGGCTACACTTCGGCATGCCAAAAGTCCCAGGGAAAAACATCAAACTGCTGTGGCCCAACAGAGTGACAAACTAGAGTTAACTCTAGCCACGATTTCTGAGTTTCCCCGTGGACTGGACGGAATCTTGTAGAGCAACTGTAGGTCTCTGCCTAGGATTACTCCCTAGGGAGGCAAGAAGGACACCACGGGTAAAAAACAAAGTACTTGGTTTCTTTGCTATTTTTCTTTTTGTTGGTAAAGCAACTTTACAAAAACCTTAGAACTTCAACAGCTATACAGTTACACATTTCTGTACCTCCAGTAAGTCATTCTTCATTTATCACCCACAAACCCACATATTTAAATATGCTCTTAAACCCCTGGCTTTGTGGTTCAAATAAATTCCTGGGTTTCTCAAACTTTTAAAGCCAAAAACAAATTCATAAAACCAAGAGCCCATCCCAACTGTATCCCTGTTTCCTTTTACTACAATATTGCTTAATGGCCCTGGCATGGGCTCTAGCCCACAGACCACCCTGCCCCAGCTGACTCTTTCAGCTGGTGGTCAAATAATAAAAATTCCACAATATAAGCTGGGGGATGGCAAAATCTTATCAGAAAGGTAGCTTCCTAACTCCTAATACACTCCTGCAGCTTAATTTGTATTTAAAAAAAACTACAAGTACTTTAAAATTCCATATATTCAGGTCTTTTATAAGTTAGCATACCACCCAAATATCCATTCCTCTTCCCATATTTTCATCTCTTGTATCTTGTAATATGCTTTTACTTCACTTCCCATCTGTTTTCCTTCCTACTCTTCCTTCTCGCCCTCCACCTCTACCTTTGGAGGAAGGGCCAGCGTCTACAACCATGAGGCCTAACCCTGGCCTCCAGTCTCTCTTCTTTTTCACCTTCGGAGAAGGGGCCAACATCAAAGGCCATGGCATCTGATCCCAGCCTTCCGGTCCTCCTTCCTGTTGGGAGCCATTTTAAAAATAGCAATCATCTCATATAAGCCTTCTTCTTTGTCCTCCAAAAAGCCCGCGCGTGCCAAGCCACAACACCCCTCCCACCTCCTCTCCTCATACCACCCACTACTCTTCCTCCTATCATAAGCCGCCACACGCCCTATTTCAGCCCGCCCCTCTTTGCTATGTATATAAGCAATCGCCTAACAATAAAATTTAGAGGCTTGATCAGAACACTGTCTTGCCTCTATTCTGCGTGTCTCCTGTCTCTTTCTCTCTTGGTCTCTCTCTCTCTTTTCACCAGCAGCAGGTAGTCCTCCTCGTGCCCACGTTTTACTTGTCCCGCTGGTCGGGACACCTTCCCTCACTGCCTAATGACCCCTTGGCAGCAGCCCTACTAGCTTCAGCAAGTCAAACCATGTGGGCAGTCTCCTCACCACCCCCCAACGTGCAACTGGGGAGCCCACATGACTTAACAGGTCTCTCCTGTATTTTTTCTTCTATAATAAATCTCTCTCAAGTTAAATCTAAACTGGGACTATATCAACCAAACAAGAGTAAAGAGAGCAGCACATGTTAATTAATACTGTAAATCATTGAAAAAAAGCCCATTGTCATTTTAATCTGCTTTTCCAACTAAACATGTAAGTGCTCTACTAAAATTTTACTTCCAACTTTACCATATGTTAAAATATTAATGCTAAATAATATCAGTGTTTAATATATCAGGCTTGCTAAAGTTGTATTTTATAAACAAAAGGTTAATTCACCTGTTGTGCCTAACTAGCACCTTCTTATAAGACATATAAAGTTTTAAATGCTAAACACCCTCCGTGACATAAGGTTTGGAAATGGGCCATTCCCATCTATTTAAGTCACTTTTGCTAAGCCTAGTAGTTCTCCTGCCAGATGGATAAAATACGGGGTACTCTGTGTGAACATAGTGAGGGGTGGGAACTAATCACTCTTACCTAATTGTCCACACTTTACAACTAAAACTATAATTGAATAACGTATAAGAGTTTTTTAAACAAATTTACCTGTTCATAATTATAAATAAGTAGGAGCAAATCATTTCACATCCACATGGTCTGTTCACTCTAAAGGTTAGTTTTACATCAGACTGCTACAATCAGACAAATGGTCAACAAGTTTCATATGTATAACCTATTAAAGAGATGCTTTTAATTTTTTTGCAGTCAAAACGTTAAGTAAGAAAAAAAACAGTGCCAACATGGAGGGCAACTGAATCAGAAGGTCAAAGAAGCACCCCAATTGGCAGTCACCACTAGTGACAAAACTCCAACTGACCATCAGAGACCTGGTAAGAATAAACCTGCTAAGGGGATGGTGTCCATTGCTTATTGGTGCAGTCTGTGGAGGCACTGCAGGTGTAGTTGTCCCCCAAAGGCCTAAACCTCCTAGGACTTGTTCACTGTGTGAGCCAGAAAGCCACTGGTAAATAGGTGCACTCTCTTCTGAAGAGAGGAGAGAACACTTGGCTCACAAATGGTGGCCACTTACAGAAGTCTGAAAATCAATTAAAGTGCCTGGCACTGGCTCACCATCACCCCAACAACACCCAAGTAAATATTAGGGTAATGGAACACAATTTCTTAATTTAACACAGGTGCCAGACTTTTGGTCCTGGCCATCCATGTTGAAATCATATAGTCTTATTTTAACCAAAAGTTGCTAAAAGTTAATTCAAACTATAAAGAGCAAAAGTTATCCAAAAGGTAAAAAGAAAGAAAGAAAGAAAGAAAGAAAGAAAAGAAAGAAAGAAAGAAAGAAAGAAAGAAAGAAAGAAAGAAAGAAAGAAAGAAAGAAAAAAGTTGTTGCTATTAAGGTAATGTGTTTGGAAAAAAAAAAAATCTTGTATGGTACTTTTATTCCTTCATACATTGGCTGGTTATTTCCCCCCTGCTGTCTTTGTTACCCCTCTACTTTCTTTGTTGCACAAAAACAAGGTTTTTTACTTTTAAAAATCTTTATACTATCACTTACTAAATGAAAACTAAAGGTGCCCAGGACCCCAGGCCCCAACTCTCCTTACCTCTACAGAGTCTAGGGTAACTCTCACAGTGGCAGGTAAGTCAATCCTTTTTCTCATTAGCATGGGAGCCACTTACTCTGCTATGCCTACCTACTCCGAAAAAAAGGGTCTCTCTGTTCTCTCTTGTGGGGTTAATGGTTTAATATCTATACCATGAATTACCGAACGTCTGCCTTACACACTCCAAAACATCCCATTCTCCCATTCCTTTCTCATACTCCCAAAATGCCCTACTCCCTTCTTTGGAAGGGACCTTCTCTACAAATTCAAAGTGTTTATCACTACCCCAGGTCCATCTTCTGGTCTAGCCTGGCTACTGCTTCTCAGTCCCACTCCCTCTTCCTGTCCCCTACCTTAACTCCCCCCCTCTTCCATAAACCCCATAGTCTGGGACACAGACAGCTCAACTATCGCTGCTCATCATGCTCCCATTCATATCTGTCTCAAAGACTCCTCTAAATTGCCAAATCAGCCATAATACCCATCTCTCAAAATCATCAACAAAGGTTAAAACCTATCATCACTAAACTACTACGCCAGGGCCTCTTTTTTTTTTTTTTGAGTTGAAGTCTCACTCTGTCACCCAGACTGGAGTGCAGTGGCTGCTCCCACCCACCGCAGCCTCGACCTGCTGGGCTCCGGCGATCCTTCTGCCTCAGGTTCCAAGTAGCCGGAATTACAGGCATGCGCTACCATGCCCAGCTGGCTTTTTGATTTATTGTAGAGATGAGGTCTCGCTGCCCAGGCGGGTCTTGAACCGCGGCTCAGGCAATCCACTCACCTCAGCCTCCCAAAGGCGCAGGATTACAGGCTGAGCTACTGAGCCTGGCTATGCCAGGACCTCTTATGCCGAACCCATTCCCCCTATAATACCCCCATCCCACCCGTCAAGAAGTTAGATGGCTCCTATGACATAATACAGGACCTAAGATTTATTAATGCAGTCATTCTCCCCATACACCTAGTGGTCCCCAACCCCTATACTTTTCTCACTCTCACCACCCCTCTACCACTTGCTTCACCTTTCTAAATCTCAAAATGTCTTCTTTACCATCCCTAGACACCCAAACTCCCAGGATTTATTTGCCTTCACCTGAACTGATCCAGAAAATCACCACTCCCAACAGCTAACATGGACAGTCCTTCCACAGGGTTTTTGCGATAGTCATCACTTCTTTGGTCAGGCCCTAGCATCAGATCTGGTCACGCTCAGCCTTGCCCCAAGTCCTCTCCTTCAATATGTGGATGATCTCCTCCTTTGCAGTCCCTCGTCAACACACTCTCAACAACACAATATACAGTTTCTTAATTTCCTAGCTGATTGGGGTTATCGGGTATCTCTCACCAAGGCTCAGCTTTCCCTTCCTAAGGTCACATATTTTGGAGTTCTTTTAACACCAACTAAAAGAAACATTAAAACGGATTTTTTAAAAAGTCCCTTATATCCACCCTACCACTCCCTACATCAAAACAGAAATCCTATCTTTCTTAGGATGGCTGGATAGCTATGTCTCTGGATTTCTAATTTTGCCCACTTACCACAACCTCTATATCAAGCCACCCAAGAAAATCTTTCAGAGCCCCTGGGAGCCAAAGTCAGACATTCAGTCACCCTTCGATGCCCTTAAGCAAGCTATTCTCTCAGCTCCAACTCTGGCACTTCCTAACCTCTCTCACCCCTTTATACTTTACACTACCCTGGGAGTCTTATGACAGAACCAGGACCCTTCTTTCACCCCTGTTGCTTATCTTTCAAAGCAACCTGACACCACAATCCAAGGGTGGTCAGCCTGCCTACATGCTCTGACAGCAGCCACACTCCTCACTCAACAAGTGCAAAAAGCTAACTTTTAAAGCACCCACCTCATTTGTTCACCACATAAACTTTAAGGATTTACTTTCTCACAAAGCTATAACTCTCTTATCTCCCTCATATATCTGATTAATTCATGTCGCCTTTCTTGAATCTCCTGAGTTCTCCTTTAAGTGTTGTCCTACTCACAACCCTGCCACCCTTATCCCCATTCCTCTGAGTCTCCCATCCATACCTGCAAAGAGGCATTAAAAGACTTAATACCACACTTCTCCCACATTTCCTCTATCCCCTCAAATAATTTGAATTTTACATGGTATATTAATGGCAGTTCCTCCACAACAACAAAAGGAACAATAATAGCAGGATATGCCATCATTTCTAACACCAAAATTATTGAATCCCAACCTATACCTTTGGGAACTTCTTCCTAAAAGGCAGGGCTTATTGCACTAACCAGGGCACTTACCCTCACAGCTAACAAGAGAGCAAATATATACACTAATTCTAAATACACGCTTCACATCATACATTTGCACACTGGCATCTGGAAGTAATGGGGCTCCCTTCAACCAAGTGCTCTCCCATAGCTACTGCCCCACTTATACTCCAGCGTTTAGAGGCAGCTAACATGCCAACTGATGTGGGCATCAAACACTGCCGAGGTCACCAGGTGACCTCAGACCTCATTTCATGGGACAATGCCACAGATAGGGAAACCAAACAGGTTTCACTCCAATCACCTGCCCAACAACTCACAATAATCCCCAATATAAAACCCCTTTACCTTATCTCCAACCTTGATAAACTGGTCCCTTTAACATTCTAACCACACCAACAGCTACTAAATTGATCTGTCATTCTTCCTGGTTTCATATCTCTAGATTAAAATGGGGCCCCAAAAATTCTCCACCTCTGCCAAGAAATATTCCTCACTCAGACGCTCTCCGCTTCTCCAACACTGTTCTAGGTTCCACCAAACTTTAATTAAAACAAACTCCAAAAAACAAAACTACACAGCTGGACCCAACATATATCAATAAGTAAAAGGGACTAACAGATACATTGGTTACTAATTGGACTGGGACCCCCCTCTACTTAGCTTACTTGTAATAGGCCTTTACTCTGTGTCTTCCCCCAGTAAATTAACATTCAAAAACTTTCCCTCTGCCTTGCTTACCTTGTTATAATTCTTATTCTCTGGGGTCTCCTCTCACT
Organism: Carlito syrichta; assembly: GCF_000164805.1. Classification (NCBI taxonomy): domain Eukaryota; kingdom Metazoa; phylum Chordata; class Mammalia; order Primates; family Tarsiidae; genus Carlito; species Carlito syrichta. The sequence continues at coordinate 178,717 of NW_007232883.1, forward strand.
AAAGTCACCCTAAATACATTTTCATGCTGTCTCTCATCATCCTCTGTAAACCAAGAGTAATTATCCAGGTGGCAGATAGACAAATCTCTTTCACCCACTCCTTCTTCTGCCCCAACTTGCCTACCTACTGAAAACTTACCCTATAGTTTTAAAAAATTCCTTCAAGACCATTTACAAGCTTTTACTAGCCACACTATCCATAAACTACTTTTAACTCATTCCAATTATCAAAAACTTCAAACCTCCACAAACCACCTGCACCCACATTCCAGCCGCCTTTTTCTATCATATCCCTACAACGTCCCTCTTCAGGAGGAAGCAGCTATGGAAAATTGACCTTCAGGCCTATACTAAAACAAAAAGGCTGGAATGATAGGGGATGTGAGAGGCTATAATACTGAGTGACCGGTCATAGAAATAGAGAACCAAGTATCACATGTTCTCACTCATAAGTGGACCTTAAACACATATCGTAATACTATAAGAGAGTGATTGGCAGTAGTGGGAAACTGCCTGGGTGGGGGAGCAGGATTGGCAGTAGAGATGGGGGGCACACCTCATCAGATGGGGAGATGGGGGGCACACCTCATCAATAAGGGTACCCGCATAATGAACATCTGTATACCTAATCCTGAATTGTACCCTACATCTTTAAAGTTAAATATTAAAAAAAAAAAGAAAAAGGAAAATACCTACCAAAAAAAAAAAAAAAAGTCCTGGACTGGATGGCTTTCCAGCAGAATTCTGCAAAACGTAGGAGGAGGAGTTGACACCAATCCTATTAAAAATATTCCAGGTAATTAGAAAGATGTAATTCTCCCCAAATCATTTTCCAAAGCTAACATCACACTGATACCATAACCAAGTTAAGATCCAACAAAAAAAAGAGAACTACAGGTCAATATGCCTAATAAACATAGAGGCAAAAATTCTCAACAAGATTCTAGCAAATTGGATCGAAAACACATCTCAAAAATCATCCATCATGACCAAGCAGGCTTCATTCCCAGGATGTAGGACTGGTTCAACATCTGCAAGACCATAAGTATAACTAAATATATCAAAAGATGTAAAAACAAGAACCACATGATTGTATCATTAGATGAAGAAAAAGCTTTTGTTAAAATCCAGCATCCCTTTTTGATTAAAATCCTCAAACACCTAGACATAGAAGAAACATATCTCAAAATATTAAGCACCATCTACAGTAAACCCACAGCCAGCATATTGCTAAATGGACAGAAAATTGAAATATTTCTTCTGAAAACCAGAATAAGTCAGGGCTGCCCACTCTCACCCCTCTTGTTCAACATTGTGTTGTAAGTCCTAGCTAGAGCAATTAGATTGAGCTAATGGCCAGTGATTTAATCAACTATGCCTACATAATGAAATCTTCATAAAAATCCCTAAATGGTAGGGCTGGCTTTGGACCCTCCAGGTTGATAAACACATTCATGTGTCAGTAGGGTGGTGCACCCCAACTCCAAGGGGACAGAAGCTCCTGCACTAGACCTCACCCTATATTACTTCCACATCTGGTTATTCATTTGTATCCTTCATAATATCCTTTAAAATAAACTGGTAAAGGTAAGTAAAGTGCTTGCCTGAGTTCTGTGAGCCATTCTAGCAAATTAATGAACCTGAGGAGAGGAATTGTAGGAACCCTGACTTTGTAGCCAAGTTGGACAGAAGTGTGGGTAACCTGACACTTGTAACTGGTGTTGAAAGTCAGGGCAGTCTCAAGGGCCTGAGTCCTTAACCTGTGGTCTGACAATAACCCTGGGTAGTTGGTATCAGAATTGAATTGAATTGTAGGATATGTACTTGGTGTCAGAGAACTGAAGAATCAGGTAGTGTGAGGAGCAGAAAAAGCCACCTCCTAGTGGTGAAAGAACTTTGCTAAGTCAGTCTCTCTTTACTTGCCTTCCATAAGCAGTGCCTCCTGCCACACCTTGGGGCTGCGGCCACAGTAGAGACAGAGTATTGCACCGACATGTGTCCATCGTTTTGACAATCACCATCTCCTGAGGTCAGGGCCCAAGGTAGGCAACTCACTACCAAAATCACAGACAAAAGCGTTCAGAAGCAGAGAGGTCTAGCTCTTGCTGAAGTGTCCCCAGAGGAACTTGGAACTCTAGACATAATGCGATGCAGAAAGTATGAAGCAATCTGTGATCAAACACGCACCTGCTAAAGGCAGTTCCACTGAGCTGGAGTTCTTGAAAAATGTCAGGAAGTGGTGACAAATTTCTTCAGGCCTTTGTAACCCTTAGGATTCATAGTTATGAGGGCCATAAGACCCAACCCAGAACAGCTAAAACAAAAGGGGTTCAGTAGGTCTGTGAGTCTGGGTGCAAATAAAATGACTTGGCAGGTCATAGGCTTCAAATCTGGCTGCACTCACATAGTCTATTCCCTGCACTTGATTTACAGGCTTGAATGACATGCCCCATCCCCATTCAAAGGTTCCTTCCCCTGAGTCTGGGGTTCCTGTGACACAGAGTTGCAGAAGATGCCCAAGCCACCTGCCATTATGACCCCAATATGAGCCTCTGCAACCTGGCACTAACAACATGTGAACAAGCGCCACATGAGTCTAGTTTCCCCCTTCACCAGCCCTGGTGAAGTGAGCAGACCAAGCTGGAGCCTTCAAATTCCATGAGGACAAGAGAGTGAAATCACTGTTACCCCTGGAAGCTATGGTAACTGGGATGACGGGCTATGAGCCCCAAGAAGTGGGATACATGTGGTTGGCAGGGCTCCTCCCTCAGTCCTGGTGCCTCAATCAGGCCTATCTCAGACTCCTTACAGTGACGCACAGTACCACAGGCCTTTCATCACCATCCTGTTCAGTGCGGGGGACCTCGTGCTCCAACACCTCAGCACAGAGTGCTGGTGCTGGGACGTCCAGAGTCATCCTCCCATTATCCCTTTGTGGGCTGTGTCCCTCCCGGTTCTGAGATGGTGGGGCATTACTTTCTGGAAAGTACACAAGTGGAGGGGGGTGGTTACTCTGAATCTAAAGGGGCCATTCATTCTATGAAAATGAACAGCAAAGTAACTAAATGTTTACTAGAACTTTTCTGCACTACCTTTCCTGATGCACTCCTGACGAGTATCTCAGAAGTACACTGAGGGCTTCTGAGAAAGGCCTTTCCCAAACCGTCCAGAGCTCTTCAACCTTCAAGGGTTTCAGAGAGCCCTCCAATGGTTTTGACATACTCAGCTCCTGCCCCGTTAGCTGTAATCATTCTCGGGCCGTAGATTAGAAGTGTTCAATATGCGAACTCACCTGTATGGCATAATCCTAAAGCTGAAGATTTTATGTCCAGTTGTAAACAGCAGGGAAGTTCCTCAAGTCTGTGTGGGGCTGGAGAGGGAGGGGTGGCGAGTTGGCAACTTCCTCAAACTCAGAGGAGCTACCTGCTCTGAGAAGTCTGAGGCCTCTTTCTGCTCTCACCAAGTGAGTGCTGCATGAAAACTACCCTGGTTTGTTTCCTTCCTTCCTTCCTTCCTTCCTTCCTTCCTTCCTTCCTTCCTTCCTTCCTTCCTTCCTTCCTTCCTTCCTCCCTCCCTCCCTCCCTCCCTCCCTTCCTTCCTTCCTTCCTTCCTTCCTTCCTTTCTTCCTCCCTCCCTCCCTCTTTCCTTCCTTCCTTCAGCAAATGTAATGTGTGGATGAGAATGACTTGGGAATTTACATTCAGAAAACACTGATCTCATGTTCATGATTTTAACTCTCACAAGGGAAGCAAATATTGACTGGTTCTGTGAGTTTACAGCACTGTGATCAATACAGACATTAACCTTTAAAAGCACCACTATTACATTAGCATCTCTTTTGACTTTTGAGAAAATATGAATGTCTACCTAGATAGCCCAAAGCAGCAGACAGAATTAGGGCTTTATAAATCTACAGAGAATTTTGTTCTGATCTGGAGTTAGCAGTGGCTGTGTTCCCTTTGAATTACACTGGACAAAGCCAGATCATTTTCAGAATCTGTTTCTAGTATTTTTTTTCAGATGATTTATTCTCTGGATACTTTTTTCATTTTTCATGTATCAACTTGTTGATATTTTTAAAGTCTCACAATAATTTATTGTGTTCCAATAAAGTTCAAAAGGAAACAAAATGAGGTTACAAAAGCTTTATTGACAGCTAAATTCCAAAACAAAATTTAATTTAATGTGTCTCTATGTTTAAAGGAATAGTAAAAGTCTCCATTATCAATTAATGCAACAATCTTTAATTGACCCATGTGTATTTCTAGGGTAGCACAAAAGTGGTGTGACCTGATTCCTCACTGAGGAATGTCCTGGAGACTGACCTGGTTCCCCACTGAGGAATGTCCTGGAGACTTTATTTCTGCCCAGTGAGGGGATCCAGTATTAGCATAATCTCTAGTCAGAAAATAATTATCTCCAAAGGAGCAAAATAAAAACCATATCCTCCCCAAGAAGCACATCACAGAAGATTCAAGGAAGAAAGGAATATGCCAGAAAGGAGACAGCTACAGAGTGTGGGTGTGAGTTCACTGTCTTTGAAGCAGAACAGGGGCAACAACAGCCACCCAATTCCACATTGCTCCACACCATTTGCAGTACACTCAGCAGGACCACAAGAAGTGCAAATTAAACCACATGGACCCCACACCTTCAACATCACCCGAAGACAGAGAGCATCATAAACTACACATCACTTGGCAGTAAAGAAATGAACACCAGTTCCCAGGAGATCTGTCTCTCACACCTCTGGCCCTAGGTCCTTCCTGGGAACCAGAGAAATCTAGAATAACTGCATGAAAAATAGAAGAAAGACCCTAATAATACAAAAACTGCAGCATGAAACAGAAAGGTCAACCTAAGTGTAAACTAGTAGAAAGTAATCCCAGTCAATTAGCAGCTAGATTATAGAGAAAACACATCAATACGCTCAGGGATCCAGGTTACAGTCTGACCGGCCCAATGTTTGAGGGAAAAGGCAGAAAAAAAGAAGGTGTGTGGCCCATCAGAGACTGGAAAGTGAAAGGAAAAGCAGTAGGAGGAGAAAATGTGAATCTTACAAGGCAAAAAGAATGAAAAACTGGATTAACATCTCCCACATCTAAAAAAAACAAAAAAAAGAGTAACCATTACAGATACCACAATCCACCTCACTGACCAAAGAGGATGCTCTTGAACTAAGAATCTTGGCACTGACCTCACCTGGCAGCCCCATCTATCTTCAAAGACAGACAAACTCGATATTAAAGATTGAATAAGAAAACAGAGCACTAAAGGCATGTGATAAGGGATGAGAACAAGGATAATCACTACAATAAAATATAAACCTTTCTAATTACAAAGAGAAATTGTAGAAAATAAAACAGCAAAAAATATATACAGTATAACAGAAATATGGCAATCAAAACATAATATACATAAAAATACAATGAAATCATATGGTGAATGTGAGAGCAATGTTCTTCTACCTGGATTTTGAACAAACTTCTATTAACCATCCAATTCAGATAAAAGGCAAGTCACACTGAAAATACAGAAATTCTGAGAAGAATAATAATGGAAGCACTACATAGCAAACTAATGGAATAGACTTATTTAAAGCAGTGATCGCAGGGAAATGCATAGCCTCAAACATTTATGGCAAATAAAATAAAGGAATGAAAATAAATGAAACAAATTTGCAATTCAAAAAACTGTGGAAAAACAAACAGCAAAGTAAGCCAAAAGAAAGTACATGGAAAGAAATAATAAAGATACAATCAGAAATTAATGAGGTAGAAAATATAAAAAAGCCAGACCTAGTAAATAAATCAAAATCATATTTTTGAAACATAAAACAGAACTAGACAAATCTTATGCTACTCATGAAAAACAAGTCCATAGATAAGAAATGATAAGAGGGAAATAACCACTGCAAAGAAACAATTTAAAAGTAATTATTAGAAATTATTTTGAGGGGGGAGGCAATATGGCAATAGAACCAGTGGGAGTGTGATTCTCTGTATGGGTGAATGTCCATAAGAATGAATCTGACTGTGTGGGTATGTGCAAATGGGTGAGCAAATGTCTGACTGAGGGGAGACATGGGATCAAGCACCCAGGGCTCCACTGCAGAAGCAGTTCCAACTTTCCACTGCTCCAAATTCAGTGCGGGAGTGCAGGAATATCCACCATTCTTGCAGTATCTCAGCAGAGATCAGGAGCCTCTCAGTGCCTGACACCCAACCCACACCACCACACCACCTGCAGCAATGGGCCAGGCACTAACGGAGGTGACCAAGGAGGGGATACAAGAAGGAGCTTGCCTGTCTTCTCAATAATTCTTGCTTTCTAAAAAAAAAAAAAAAGAACAAGACAAAAATATCAGAAAAAAAACCAAAACAAAATGCTGGTTCTTTGAAAAGATAAATAAAATTGATGAACCCTGAGCGAGGCTGGCCAAGAAAAAGAAAGGAAAAGCCCAAATAGACACACTCAGAAATGCAAAAGATCAAATCAAAGCTGACCCTGAAGAAATACAAAAGATTATCAAGGGATTACTATGCACATCTGTAAAGAAATAAACTTGATACACTAAATAAAATGGAGGAATTTTTAACATCACAGAACCTTCTAAGGTTGAAGAAACTGAGACTCTAAATAGACCAATAACAACCCAGGAAATTGACTTTGTCTTAGAAAACAAAGTACCAAAAAAAAAAAAAAAAAAAAAGCAATCCCTGGACCAGATGGTTTTCCAGCAGAGTTCTACAACACATACAAGGAGGAGTTGATGCCAATTCTGTTGAAAGTATTCCAGGCAATCAAGAAAGACAGAATTCTTCCCAAATCATTTTATGAGGTTAACATAACACTGACACATACCCAAACCGAGTAAAGATCCGACAAAGAGAGAGAACTACAGGCCAATATCCTTAAGGAACATAGATGCAAAAATTCTCAACATGATTCTAGCAAATCTGATCCAACAATACATCTCACAAATCAGCCACCATGACCAAGTAGGCTTCGTACCCAGGATGCAGGGTTGGTTCAACGTCCACAAGACCATAAACATAATTAAATACATCAACAGATGTAAAAACAAGAAAAAGCTTGTAAAATTCAGTATACCCTCTTGATAAAAACCCTTGAACACCTAGGCATAGACAGAACACACCTCAAAATAGTAAGAGCCATCTATGATAAACCCACAGCCAACATATTGCTAAACTGACAAAAATTGGAACGATTTCCCCTAAAAACGAGTACAAAATAAGGCTGCCCCCTATTACACTTCCTGTTCAAAATAGAGTTGGAAGTCCTAGCTAGAGCAATCAGACAAGAGAAGAAAATCAAGAGTATCCAAATAGGAAAACAGGAAGTTAAGTTATCCCTCTTTGCAGACAGCATTATTCTATATATTAAAACCCAAGAGAATCTGTGAAAAATGTCCTTGCACTGATAAAAGACTTTGGGAAAGTCTCAGGGTAAAGTAAATGTGCAAAAGACAGTCGCATTCTTATATACCAACAACAAACAGAGAACCAAATAAAAAGCACATTCCTATTCACACACACAAAAAATGAAATAGCTTATCATCTTCCTTACCACAGAAGTGAAAGATCTTTACAATGAAAACTACAAAGCACTGCTCAAAGAAATCCAAGAAGACATAAACAAATGGGACAATATTCCATACTCATGGATGGGAGGAATTAATATTGTTAAGATATCCATCCTACCAAAGGCAAACTACAGATTTAATGCAATATCCACTAAATTACAATCATTCTTCTCAGACTTGGAAAGAACAATACAGAAATTCATATGGAAACATAATAAAAGACCATGAATAGTCAAAACAATCCTTGGCAAAAGAAACAAAAACAGGAGGTATCACACTTCCAGACTTTAAACTCTACTATAAGGTTACAATAATCAAAACAGCCTGGTACTGGTACAAGAACAGCCATGTAGACCAATAGAACAGGATAGAGATTCTGGAAGGAGAAACTTAATTTCTCAACCAACTCATCTTCAACAAAGCCTCCACCACCAGCAACCACTGGGGAGAGGAGAACCTTATTCAGTACATGGTGCTGTGAAAACTGGCTGACCCCATGCAGAAGATTGAAACTGGACCCCTACCTATCAACAAACATAAAAATCAACCTAAATGGATCAAATACCTAAATGTAAAACCTCAAAGTATAAGAATCCTAGAAGAAAACATAGGAAACACTCTTAAGCCTATTAGAGTAGACAACCAATTCTTGATCAATTCTCCAAAAGTGAATATCATAAAAGATAAGAGAGACAAAGTGGATCTCATCAAACTGAAAAGCCCCTGCAAAGCAAAAGGAACCATCAAGAGGGTGAGGAAACAACTCACAGAATGGGAAAAAAATATTTGCCAACTATTTTCTGTCAAAGGCTGAACATTCCAGATCTTCAAGGAACACAAACGTGTCAAAAGGAAAAAAAAAAAAAACAACCCTATTAAAAAGAAGTGCACAAAAGATATGAATAGACACTTCTCAGGAAAAGACAGACAAGCAGCAAACAGATACATGAAAAAATACCCAGCCTCACTCATCATCAAACAAATGCAAATTAAAACCACACTGAGATACCACCCAACTCCAACCAGTATGGTTATCATCAATAACTCAAAAAACAACAGATGCTGGAGAGGATTGAGGAAAAGGGAACACTTCTACACTGTTGGTGAGAATGTAAACTACTACAACCTCTGTGGAAAACAGTGTGGCAATTCCTAAAAAGCTCTAAATATCAACATCCCATATGACCCTGCAATCCCCCTACTGGGAATATATTCTGAAGAACTCAAATCACTCTATAAAAAAGATACCCGCACACTCATGTTTATTGCTGCATTATTCACAATAGCAAAAACATGGAACCAAATGTGCTGTTCATTGAAAATGGACTGGATAAAGAAAATGAGGTATATATGCTGGATGGAATATTATGCAGTCATAAAGAACAGCACAACTATAGACTATGGACTTGGCAGCAACTTTGATGGATTTAGAGTCTATAATACTCAGTGATCTATCACAGAAACAATTATCTTAGTACTACATGTACTCACTCATAAGCGGACCCTGAACATTTATCATAATACTATAAAAAAGGGATTGACAGTAGTGGAGCACTGCTGGGGAGGAAGGGGGGGACACATAATATCAGTAAGGGTACCCAGTCTCAAACCAGGCAAAGTGGGGACAAAGGGGAGGCCCAAACTTTACCTGTATGATGACCACTTATGCACCTAATCCTGAATTGTACCCAACATCTTTAATAAAAAAAAGAAATTATTTCTATTTGCAAATCTCAGTACCAATATTTTTCTTAGGCTATTTTAAAACTCCTTGTCTATTCTAACCTTTCTAATCCTGATAAAATTGTAATCCAGTATGTCATTTTTCTTATAAAGTTGTTCTACTTGGCTATGATAATGAAGACTGTGGTACTTAGGGATAGCCATGCAGATCAATAGACCAGTACAAATAATCAGTAACAGATTCTTTGAGATATGCACAACTGATTGTTGATGAAGTTGCAAAAGCAATTCCCTGGAGGAGGCACAAACTTTTCACCAAATGGTGCTAGAGCCATGCAATATTCTAGGCCAAGAAAGAACCTTGATCTAAACCTCATACCTTGTGCAAAAATTAACTCAAAATGGAACATGAACTAAAATGCAAAACCATTCAACTTTTAGGAAAAAAAATAGAAAACCTTTGGTATCTAGGCAGAGAATTCTCATGTTGTCATGCTTTTGACACTAAAACATGATATATAAGAGGAAAAATTAACACTTTGGGCCTCATTAAGATTCAGAACTTGTGCTCTGTGGAAGAACCTGTTAAGTGGATAAACAGACAATCTACAGCTTGAGAGGAAATGTCATAGCAGCTTCATTCATAATAGTTCCAAACTGGAAACAACTTAGATATTATTCAATGGGTGAATTATTAATCAGACTGCTGAACATCCATACCATGGAAAGCAATGAAAAGGAATAAAATATTGATATGTGAAACAACGTGAATGAATTACTAGGAAATGATGCCAAGTTAAAAAAAAAAGTTCAAAAAAGTTATATATTGTCTGATTCCATTTATACATTCTTGTGATCACAAAATTTAAAAAATGGAAAACAGATTCATGGCAGGAGTGGTGGAAGTGAGAGGGATGTAGGTATGGCTAGGAAACCACAAGAAGCCCTTTGGAGTGATGGAGTTCCTCTGTGCCTTGACTGAATCGATTTGATATCCTGGCTGTGGTACTGTCCTCTAGACTTTCCAAACTTTCTTATGGGGGTATCTGGGCAAAGAGTTCAAGGACTCTCTCTGTAATCATTTCTTAAGACTGCACTTGAATCTGTAATTATCTTGAAAGAAAAAGTTTAATTTTTAAAAAATTAAAGAAACCCAAAAAACTGGATAAAAATGGTTATCCATTTGTTTATCCATTTTGACTACAGAATACCTAAAAGTCCTTTGCAAAATCTAAAATACAAAAATAAAATAAAAAATAATCACAACATACATACCAGAACTAATTTCAGTAGATGAAAAGAGAGTTCTGAAAGAACAGGAAACATTGAAATCTCTCAAGAAAAAGACATAAGCAAGGGATATGAATAGAAAGTTTATAGAATAAGAAATGCAAATATCCAGTATTCATATGAAAAAAGTATAATCTCAGTAGAATTAATTAGAACAAGTTGTGAATCTGTTGTTAGCCAGTCAGATGACTTGCGCATTTAAAATGACAGTAAAGGCTCCAGTAGCAAGGTTTAACATAACAAGGGGAGAGCAGTGCTTCCAGATGCCAGCTTACAAGCCTAGATTCTTAAAACACCGTTCATTTTGCCAGTGACCATAGGTCAGGAAATATATCTTTGCTCAGAAATGAAACAGTTTTATTTGAGCAGATATTTACCACAGCACTGATACGAATGACAACAAAGAACAGGAAGCAACCTCAATGCCCAATGTAAAACTGGAATCAGGCAAAAGTAAGGCTTGGTCCTCCACTACTAACCACAGGGGCTTTATTTCTCCATACAGCCAGGTCCTAATGGGCTTCAGAGAGATAACAGGCAGTCTTGCCCAGTCTCTCTAAGGTCACCAAGTTCCTGAATGTCTTCCTAGCTCTTCACCACTATAACTGCACACACACACACACACACACACACACACGCACACACACACACACACACACACACTCACACACACACACGTATGCTACACACATTGTACATGAAATGCAAGGCCCACATGAGAAGTTCAGTGTGCACATCATCATCACCGAAGCTGGATCTTGGGCACGTAGTATGTGCCAGGTGGTGTGTGAACACCAACACTTTGAGCTGGAGAGATGTCCAGGTTATTATTCCAAAGTGATGCTGGGGAAAAATCAGACTGAGGTATATTGTTGCCCTAAAAAGCCTTCAAATTTTTTTCATAATATTAATACCAGGTCTCCCATGTCTACCTATGAGAACAACCAGCATTGCAAAATGGCCATGAGGTGTTCTTTCTTCATAATATCCAGTCTGCAGGTGACCAGGAAATAGAGAGGCCAGCGTATCGCATGTTGGTCAGCCAAATACAAAGGGCATTTGAATGGCAGCCTTCCACCTCCTCAGAGCTTACCAGCCCAGCCCAGACAAGGGAGGGAGTGCAGGAACTGTGGGGCCCACATCTGTATCTCCTGCTGCCACCCCACTCAGAGAACTTTTCTCTGACTCCATCTGGGCTGTGCTCTAAGTCTGGGTCCTGACTGGCCCAGGAGCAAAGAAGAGAAGATGAAAGTGTGAGGTGGCCTCCCACAAAGGTCACAGCTATACTTGCTATAATGAATGCTGCTCTCATTAACAGAATTCTTGTTTATGTGACAGGTTTATTCTTTTATACTCACAGAGGTAGGTGAGAGTATAGACAGGAAGAAGTCTTGAGCCTTGTCCCTAAGCAACAGGATCAGCAATGTGTCTAGAGTCCCATGGGAGAGCACAGCCAGCTCTCCAACCAAGCACCTTTTCCCAACTAAGTTTCCCAGGACTGTCATTCAAATTAATGTCTCAGCAAAATTATCAAGTATTACTAGTTTCTCAGGATCTATGGAATGGCTAATATAGTAAGTCAGACTGTTGTTGGTCCTTACCTGGGCACGAGAGTCAGGCTGCTCTGCCCAAGCCTGACTCCAAGCAGTAGTGCTTGAGGCAGGGGCCATGGCTCCACTGTCTGCAGGTCCCCCTGCCATGCAAACAAAGCTGAGGTGTCAAATCTTTACCCAAGTCTGGTTCTGAGAATCTGTGCTAGTGCAGATGCCCAGCTGTGAGTTTATAGTCAAAGCACCTCCATAGAAATCATGCTCAACACCAAATGAATGAAGTTCATTTTGAAAGCATCATTTTATGAGGGCAACATACTTCCATTCTGCCCACTCACCTGCCTGAATTGGCATTTATGCCATATAACCATGGCATCAGGCACACAGGATCTCAGAGGTAACCCAGCACCTGTTGGAGAAGGTCCTCCTTACAGGCAACAGCTCTGCTCCCCTACAGGCCCTGGCTTCATGTGGGTCCTGTCTGAGTGTGGGCTCCATCTCTGTGTGGGCCCCGACTCCATGCTGTCCTCCTGAAGGGTGCCCACACCCACTCCCAGGCTGCCTTCAGCAAGACCACCCTGACTTCAGTCTGCCACACACCTGGTCCCTGCTAGCAAGAATTTTTTGCTGTGCCCCCAATAGAAAGTGTCAGACCCTGTTATCCTGGTCTTATGAACAGTCAAGGCATGAGTCCCCTGGGAGTTTTCACGAGGACAGCAACATGAAACACCTGGCAAGCCTACAGTTATCCTGAACCCTGACTCAGCCTGAATCATCCAGAACATCTGATCATCCTTTGCTAATCCCAGCAACAAAGTTTTAATGTGTTTTTTCTAAACTAATTTTGCCTACACCAAAGCCTAATTACTAAAACATGCTTATTCCACTGTTAAACAATGTGTTAGTGTTTTCCTTTTTTATTAAGTAAGTTTAGAAAATAGATAAAGAGAAATTTTAAATTAGTTTTTAAAGTACCTGAAAAATTCCAAGAATGAGAACCCATATCCATGCTGCAATCCTGGCACAGACATTTGCTGATGCTTCAATCAGTGTCCCATTACCTAAAACCAAAATCATAAAAGTAAAATCCCTGTTCATCTTGGTGATAAGGTTCTGTTCTTTTTGTTCTGTAGTACTGGATTGTCTCACAGGCTTTGATTATCTGACTACTTTACAGGCACCATCAAAGTGATAACATTGCAAGTATCTGGAAACACATACAACCAGAAAATTAAGTCACTGCTTGTAAATACCAGATTCACTGATGTGCAAGGTGATGGTGTTCTGTGCAACAGAACAGAGGACATACTAAAGGGAATGGGCAAGTCACTGAGGGATCAAGGATCTTTAGAAGAAAGTGCAAGTAGGGCCAACAACTGGGGTGAAAACATGTGTCCCTTGGGGCAGAGGAATGCAATCTCAAATGAGAACCACCTTCCTCAGGACTCCAGGTCTGGACATCTACCAAGAAATGCTTTCAGTGGATGAAAATATGGATAAAAACAACCCATTAATTAATTTCCTTTGGCATTTTTCACCGAAGGGCACCTCCTTGGTGTGAAGTGCCTCTCTAGGGCAGCCTGAGTCAACTATGCAATGATAGGGAGTCACTACACACTCACACAGTGCAGTCCCAGCCCATGAGCCTCTTGCTTTCCTGGAGTAATGAGGGTACGTGTTCGGGACAGCTGCTTGACTCAGGCACAGTCAGTTTAGCACAGTCTCAACTTCTGTGGATACACTGTGGAGGAGAGGACTCTCCCTCTCTGGTGAGGGTAGGGAACTGTGACCTCCACGTTGGAGCTGCCCACAGCATGCCAGCTCAGGGGAAAAGTCTTTCTGAGTCCAGAGGAATACCCATGTCCCATGCAGAAGGCTCAGCAGCACACTGACATGTCAGGGCCAGAAGTGGTGAGCCCTGAAGTAATCTGACTCCAGAGGAAGATCAGAGAGGGCCAGGATTTGGATTGCTAAGGTCTTTCTGCAGACAGCCTTTCTACAGTCAGCTGTGCAGAACATCTGAAAGGTCTGGAGCAGGTGGCGATGTCCAAGTACCCCTGGAAGTGCTGGGCCAGACAGCCCCCTGCTTGCTCTGTCACATGGATGCAACCACCCTTTCACCCTGCTGGCAAACCCCACTTCTACCCTGGCTAGGAGACCCACCAAGTGAGACTCCACACCCTGGTCAGGTCACCCTGCCTAGCAATTGTTTCCCATAGTATGACGAGTCTCTTCCCCTGGGGAAGCCTGTGTTTCTCAGTGGGACCTGCCCTGCCCAGCCCCCAAGTGACAGAACATACCTGGCACCAGAACAGCATCTGTCTGCACCCTTATACTCCTAACTCCAGGACACCACAAGGGGAGCTTAACATGCAGTCCAAGTTCACATTCAGCAACCCATATGAGGTCTAAAGCAAAGGCAGTACTTATTTTCTCTCCTGACAAGGACTAGTGATTGATAGACACTCCTTTGCCAGTTAAAATGGCAGTTTTGCAGGCAGGCACTCCCCAGATGGGGCATCTCATCCTGATCTGTGACAGACCACTTGCCAGCAAACAGGAAGATGCGTCCATTTCCTTCATCAGGATGCCAGGGTGAGTGGCTTGGCAGGCCCTTCTGATCCTGAGCCCCTCTGGACTCAGGGAAAGGAATGGGGGAGGAAGGATGCTAAGGATCTGAGGGAAGATGGCATCCTTGTTGTAACTACCTAGAGGTCTGGACAGTGCAGGCAGCACATGGCTGGACGAAAACCTCTTTCTTTCCTTAGGTCATATTTGTATCTTCAAGGACCGAAGGCTCTTGTACTTGTCAAGGCAGTGCCCATGCATAGAGTTGATTTTTATGTTTTCTGTTAAGGGCAAAGTCACACTGGTCTGAGAACACGTCCTGTTTAGTTCAGCCTGCACTGGCTTTGTAGGAAGCTTGACTGGAGATTCTTATACACAGTGTTTGTAACAAACAGGTTTTGGCTTTGCCTCTAAATCCATATATCCTCTTCCATGTGGTATAACCCTGATGTGCCAGGACAGGTAGGGCTGCTCCTATGAGCACCCAGCCCCTGTGCTTTTCAATGAATGGATGCTGGGAAGGAAGCTTGGGCCAGAACAGTGAAACCGGGGTCTCTTGCTCCTCGATGAGTGCAGCGCCTTCAAGGCCCTGACATCAGAATACACTCACTTTGCTAATCTTGTGTCAGCCTAGCCACTGCCTGGCGAAGATGGTGGGCTTCCTCAATGCAGATGTGGGGAAGCCCTACATTGCCCACTGATGACAGCCAGGGACTGGCAGGTGGGCTCCTGCTTCTGCCTGAGGACTAAAGTAAAGCCACTAGAGTCCAGGAACCTTGATAACCATTTCCCTGGTTCTGAGACCAAACCTCAGGAGAGAGTGGTCCCACTCCTTCTTTGGACACTGCTGTTTCCACATGTGTGTGGTATAATGCCTAGAGCTGTGTCCAACCTGTGTGTGGGCCAAGTCTTTGTGTTTTTGGTAAGTTGCAGGGCACATAGAGGAGGGCATGGGCCTGACGGCACCACTGTGCCTTTCTGCAGACAGCTCAGATGTGTACTACCTGGGATGTCTGCCACCCAGGAGGCAAAGTCTGTGTTGTTGAACCATCATGTTTTCCATCTTCCTTTCCTTTCTAATGAAATCATCTTATTAGCATGACAAAAAGATGGGGCATTTTTTCAGATTACAAAGCTTGGAAGATTTGAGGCTTTAGCTGAGGTCTTCTGGATCTTTCTATCACAGCAGTGGACATACTGTGTTTCCCCTATAGCTGTGCAGCACCTGTGGGGTCAGTCCACCCCCTCATACCCTCCCACTCTTCCCTGCTTCTTCTCTCTGTCATACCCATATTGGTGGCATGCCCACTTGGCTCATTTTGCTGACCAATGGGGCAGGTGAGTCTGTCAGGGAGCCTGTTGGAATAGCTTTCGCCTTACTGATCAAAACATGTTGGTGCCAGTCCTCCTCTATGTCTGTCTTATATGCAGCCTAAAACCATCCCATGAAAGGAAGGAGAGGTCAAGAGGATCATGGAGGCCTACCTGACATTGGAAAACACAGGACTGAGGCTCACCCCTCCTCACCTCTAAGCTTCTCCTACTATGGGAGGAGAATATCTCTCTGTGTGTTTGGACTGCTATTAGTCAGGTTTTCTGTTGCCTGTGGCTGAGAACATTAAAAGAAGCAGGGCCAGAGAAACTTAACAACTGAAAGCCCCTCCTCCTAGGCTGAGAGGCCTTGGAGGTCAAAGCACCCGTGCAGAGGGATGGCTGAGAAAATGGGCCCTGGGGAGGGCAGCCAGGCAACAAGGACTCATCCTGGTACAGGGCTTCTGGGAACTGCAGTCCCTCCAGTCCATCTGCACGACCTCCTGTATCAGGGAGAAGCCTGCTGTCTGAAGGCTGAGCAGCTGTCCACATGACATAAGCCAGCCCTGCCCTTGCCTGTTTCTCAGCAGCATTGCCCTCTCCAAGGAAAGAGCTGGGGCCACTGAGCACCTCACTAGTCTTTCTCCCCAGGCCCAAGTCACCATTCCTCCCAGAGACAAGTTTCTGCTCCTTCCCTCAGACCCTTGAGCATCCTTTCCTCCCCTGTTCATTTCCTTGAGTCCAGAGGAGCCCAGGAACAGAAGGGCCTGCCGAGCCACTCACCTAGGTGTCCTGATGAAGGAAATGGAAGCACCTTCCTACTTCCTATTTCCTGGCAAGTGGTCCCGCACCAATCAGAACCTCATGCCCACTGCAGGCAGGATGTCCACGGAAGGACCTTAGCAGCCCAAATCCTGGCCCTCTCTGATCATCCTCTGGAGTCAGATACCTGGCTCAAGTTCAGGGCTCACCACTTCTGGCCCTGACATGTCAGTGGGCTACTGAGTCTTCTGCATGGGACACGGGTCTTTCTCCAGTCTCAGAAAGGTGGATCCTCTGAGTTGACACACTGTAGGCAGCTCCGGGGTGGAGGTCACAGGTCCCCACCCTCACCAGAGAGGGAGAGTCCTCTCCTCCACAGTGTATGAGCAGAGGCCAGGACTCAATACATCCCTTTCTGCAGAGTATCCTCCGACTCTCCCTCCAGTCTATCCTGGGTGCTCCCTGAATACTCTAGGTGCCTGTCTAGGATGCACTCATTTATGCTATTACCTTAGCTTAGGAGATGATCTTCCCACTCAAGGGCAGGGAGTAAACTCATTGTCTAACACAATGCCAGGTTACAGGAGATTCCCAATAAATCTGAATGGATAAAATCCTCATGGGATGCACTTCCAGGTGCCCTTGGATTCTGTTTCCTATCGTTGATGTTAAATGTGGCTCTGAACAAAGTCACTGCTCTTCCTGGCCTGGTTCTCAGATTATTACAATTTTAACTCTGAGGCCTCAGTCACCGAGTTCGAAGAATTCACTCTCTCTAGATGTTATAGAAACCTCACTAGATGACATTAATCCTCCTCTGCAACCAGGGAAATAAACTAACCAGAAAATTACTGATTTAGTAGTCAGAGATCAAAGAACAAAGAAAGCTGGATTATCTAAGCATGCCTGGATATAAGAATAAAAACTTAAAATATATATGATGTGTCTATCTAAGATTCCCCACAATCCTCCAGTGTTCCCCTGGGTGATTCAGCATTTTAAGTATGAAGACTTTTCAGAGCTCCCCAGACAGCCGTACCCAAAATCCTTGTTTAGTCACCAGAGGTCAGTCTCTCCTAACACTCTCTCTAATTCACTTTTCAGTGTCTCAAAGCACAACTTCCACCACCAAAAGGTCTTTGCTCTTTCTTCACACTCTAGGTGAAAGTCTCTACTTGTTAGCTAACCCACTTGTCCCTCCACTGCTTGAGGAGGGAATAGAGAGAAAGAGAACTGCAACCAAGGTGGCTTCTGGTTAAAAACCTGGTTGTAAACCTGTGCCTCAGCCCTCATGGGTGCAGGATGGGAGCCCTTCAGCTGGGAGGCGTCATTATCAACTGTCATTGCGTGTGGGCGTGGGATGTCAGAGGAAGTTCTGCAGAGCACTATAAGTGCCTAGCTCTACAGGGGGAACTGAGTGGCACTGGAATCGCTTTGGTCAAAGCTGAAGAAGTGTTTCCAGCCAGGATATATCAGGTTCTCCTGAATTTACTTTCAGTCTAATAGGCACTAACTATTGTTTCAGGTTGGACAACAACACGAGCATCTCCCCCATGCAGCCACACCCCTTACCTCCCAGACAGGCACCCAGGGCCATTACATACATGAGTGGTGGTGTGGGCAGGTTGACCTCAGGGTCTTGGCTCAGGTTCAGGAGCACAGGAATCTGTGGAAGAAAAGGACACTGGTACACATCCCATGGAAACGCTGAGACTGTCACACTGTGTCCGACTTAGAAAATCCAAACTCTTTTTCAACAGTAACTGAGAAGCATGGGATTTATGGAAAGAAATCAAAGTACATTTTGGAATCCACAAACACCTGAGTTTGACCTCATCTGAATATCTTTGACCACAGCCACATGACCCTTCCTCCTTGTCCTCAGCTGCCCCCAGCTTCTGAGAGCTTGAAATGGGTAAAAGTACACAGAGATTAGAACGAGGCCTGGCAAGGTAGTAGTCTAACCTTAGTTTGAAAATTCTGCAAGTCCCATGCTAATTCTGAGCACGTGACATCTTGTTTAATCTTCAAACGCCCTCAAGTGTGGCTATTACTCCTCCAATGGACCGATAAGGAGACCAAGACATGGAGGGGCACAGGGCACAGCCCTTGCCTGTGACTAAGCTGGAATTGAAAACAGTTCATTGACTGCAAGCCACACGCTGGCACACCTGTGCTTAACCTGCTGCTCCCACTGCTCTTAGCCAGTCACCTGAGCATGTCAACATGCATAGTGTGACCACAGGTTTCTGACTTCAGGAAGCCACACCAGCATCTGGATCATGTTTCTGACAGACAATAATACATGATTGTAACCAACGAATCATGCAGTGAATGAAATTTCTATTTAAAAAATCTGTGTTTATATTTGAGTTCCTGTGGCTCGTGTTGCTGATAAAAGACAGGGAGGCCATAGCCATGGAGCCTGCTGGGAGGCTGGTGGGTACAGGTCAATGCTGTCACCACAGACCCCTCAGAGGAGGTGAAGGGAGAACCCAGGAGCTGCTGCCTCAAGACATTGCCCTGTGTCAAACTCTCAAGAGCTGGATGAGGGGGATCTAATGGTCATCCATCTGGAAAAGATTTCCCAAAATCACAAGCAGAAAGCTAGAGCCAGTGTGGAGAGGCTTAAGTGATGTGTGGTGGCATCTGATGTGGAGGATCAAGAAGCAAGAAAGTCACCTTCTGCTGGATGCTAGGTCTCCTATTCATGAAACTGAGGCCTTATTGCTCATTTGGGAAGACCAACTCACTCAACCCTTCATCCCTGCAACAGGATGTTACACTGGACCTTTGCAGTATTCGTGGTGGGTCAGGTGGGTCCCATCCTCCCCCAATTCTGGGCGTGGCTAGTGCTTCCTTTGGTGGATGGAGTGTAGCACCCATGCTTCCATAAAACCTTCTGGAGTCTCAAACTCTCAGGCATGAGAGAAGGCTGAGTCCTGGGCACTGCTGCTGCACTTAGGGTCCCCAGAAAGAGGACATGGGGACTAACACCCCCTCAGCCCAGCGGGGCCCAGACCAGAAGGCTGGAGCCAACCACCAGCAATATGCCTGCTACTGCACGTGTCCTCTGTCAGCCTGTGTCTGGGTCTTAAGGGTTTTCTCTTTGGGTCTGTGAAAGAGCCCTCAGTACTTGCTGGGCACAAATAACATTTTGAAAAGCTCACTTCTTATTGTCCATTGCACCAAATACTTACTGGAAAAGAAATAAGTAATATGCTGGGAGAACTATTAAACTCTGCTTCTGTCTGCTGCAGATCTAGAACTTCTGGCACAGGGGTGCTCACAAGCAATCCCCCAGGCACCCTGGGGTCTTCTGTGGTCTCATAATAAACCCAATCATTGTCACAGAGGCAGCTTCACACTTGCTGTTGTAGTTCTTTGGAGGAGCAAGTGAAGTACAACTTCTCACAACACCAGGCACCGCTGAGGAGGACAAGCACACATATCACTGCAAGGCCCAACCCCACGCACCAGGCACCATGCTGTCAGAGCAAGGCCAGCCTCCAGCCAGCAGGATGGCACACACCATCCAGCACAAAGTCAGACTCAGAACACCTGAGCACAGGACACCAGGCCCTTGTGGGCACTGAGATGTAAGAGGAAGTGAGCTTAGTGATGCTGAGAAACCAGCAAATGCTCCTGTGCCATGAGGCACAGCACTCAGTGTTCCAAACTGCATATTTACCAGTGCCACATTCTGTCACAGGCTGACAGTTACAAAAAGTATGTTACAAAATTGTTTTGAAACCAAGACCTCTCTTGGATTAGCAATTCAGATGAGAACCAGCACCCTAAGCCCTGAAATTCAAGGATATCCCTGCAGCTCTGCTGCCTGCACTTCCAGTCCCTGCCTTGGCCAGGCCCCCATCCCCTTCACCACCCCTTTCCTCACATGCATGTGGCAGTGTCTCACCAACTTCACACTCGCTATTCGTCCCTGCAATTCCATCCTCCGTTCGGCTGGCAGTGACCATCCTGTCTCTTAAGCCTGTCTGTGCCACTGCCCCCTGGACTCCATGCTCGTCAGCAGGAGGCAAGTCCCCCTTCACAGGATCTCTTCTACCTCACACACACGTCTTCACACCCACAGCAAACCCAAGTCCTGCCCACCAGCCCTTTGCCACTGCCTCTGCCACTGCCTCCCTCTGGCGCTGTGTCACTCCTGCTCTCTCATCAGCCTCCCACTCAGCGGAGAGATTGGGCTTCTCTCCCCTGAGAAGCGCCCCCTGGATTCCCCAATGTGGCTGCTGCTTTAGAACTCATCACGCCCAGAGCTGACCTCTATCATGGCACTTAATGCATGCCTCTCTCCTCCACCAGGTGAGATAATGCTGCCTTGTCTATGCCCAGCTATGTCTTACGTCACTCAATAATTATTCATGAATGGATCACTTTGTGTCCTGTACTGCTCTCCATGTAGATACAACAGTGAGTATAAGATACAAAACTCCTGTCCCTCACACCGCTTGTGCTATGGTGGGCAGAGAGAGAACAATTTACAAAATACCGAGTAAGAGTGGCATAGAAGATGGCAGAGTGGGAAGCTCCAAGAATCTCCCGCCACCAAAGCAAAGTGCCGCAGTTCAGAGGAATACAGAGGTATTTGTGATGGTTGGAAGCCCAGAAGGACAGCTTGGAGACACCCTGTTTCTGCCAACCCATGTTCCACACCCAGATCACCCCCAAATCAGTAAAGTCACCCCTTGCAGAGAAAAACTTCAAGTTCAGTGTGGAGACCTTCTGGGAATTCATGCAATTGCACTGCCCTGGATTGGGAACACAAGATGTGAACTGCTCACCCCTACCTGCCCCTTGAGAGCTGACTTGCCACAGCATGGTACCATTGGAGAGCAGGAACTGTCTGAGGAAGAACTGTATGAGTGTCCCAGGACTGCAGTTACAAAGCACCACAAACTGGGAGACTTGAAACAATTTATTTTCTCCCAGTTCTAGACTGCTCCCAGACTAGAAATCTGAAACCAGCACGTGGGCCTGACTATGCAGGGCCATGCTGGCTCGAGGGGAGGTTCCTTTTGCCTCTTCCAGCTTCTGGTGGCTGCCAGCAATCCTTGGTGTTCATTGGTTTTTGGATAACTACTCCAGTCATGGCGTTTTCTCCTACGTGTCTTCACATGTTCTTCCTCTGCTCCTGTCTGTGCCTGCCTCCAAATTTCCCCTTTTTATAAAGACACGTATCAAATTAGGTGAGGGCCCCCCTAATGACCTGATTTTAACTTAATTATAAAGTCCCTATTTCCAAATAAGGTCATATTCTGAGGTATGTGGGATTAGGACTTATATGTCTTTTAGGGAGACAAATTAAATTCAAAACAGCAAGAGTGTAGTCAAACACTTTCAGTAGCCAGGGGAAAGACTGATAAAGAGGCAGGTAAACTTTGGTGAATTTTAGCCTTTTTTATAGAGGCTTCCTGAATGGCAGGCAGCCTATGACAAGAAGCTGGGGGAATAGCGGTCAGATTTCTGGTGGCTTGCTGGTACCAGGGACAAGGCAATATTGACATTTTGTCCTCCAAAAATGGAGGGTATGTGTTGATTGCTGGCCACTGTTTTTGATCGCTGAAGTAGACTCTGTGCTGGCCACTGTTTCAACCAGGGGATGAAGCCTTAACCATGAAGCCATAGATTTAAAGAGACA
The DNA here is from genome assembly GCF_000164805.1 of Carlito syrichta. Taxonomy (NCBI): domain Eukaryota; kingdom Metazoa; phylum Chordata; class Mammalia; order Primates; family Tarsiidae; genus Carlito; species Carlito syrichta. The sequence goes on from NW_007232883.1 coordinate 201,149, forward strand.
GTAATCGTTTCTGCTCTGTTTTGGGAGCCCAACATTTAAGGAAATCTTTATCAGTCCACTAGTTGACAGCACAAATAACAGAAGAGAAACTTCAGAGACTACATGCAATACACAGTTTGCAAAAAGTGTGGAAGAGTCACAATAAATGGTTCCAGCTCTCAACAAGCAAGACTTGGCAACATCTGAGGAATGGGAGAATAAGACCTCCAGTGTTATCACAACATAATACTCAAAATGTTCAGTTCTCAAAAAAAAAAAATTACACAACAAAGAAATGGGAAAGTGTGGCCCACTGACAGAAAAAAAAAAGAATTTGACAAAAGCATCCCTGAGGAAGTCTAGACATTCAAAGATGTTAAATCAACTGTTTTAAATATGTTCAGAGTTACATCAGTCTTAAATATGTTCAAAGTGGCATCAACAAGATGGCTGACTAGAGGTACCTGGCACTTGTCCCCCCACAAGAAAAAAACCCAGGCAATGAAAAAACAGCTAAGATTCAACTGTAGTGTCCAAAGGAACGTGCTACAGTTCAGAGGAATGCAGAGAGGTACTTGTGATAGCTGGAAGACCAGAAGGACAGCATGGAGACACCCTGTTTCTGCCACTTCATCTTCCCAGATCACCACCAAATCAGTAGTTATCCCTTGCAGACAAAAGCTTCAAGTCCAGTGTGGAGAACTTCTGGGAATTCACACAACTGCGCTGCCCTGGATTGACGACATAAGGTGTGTACTCCTCACACCTACCTGCCCCTGGAGAGCTGAGCTGCCACAGCATGGTGCCATCTTGAGATCAGAACCACCTCTGGAGAGCACACTGCTCTGGAAGCCAGAAGCCACTGCACCTCCCCAGCCCTGGGACTCTATCTTCATTCTAACAAGCCCACACAAGTGGCTTCAATGCCATACCCCAGCTGCACAGAGTCTGGGCCCAGGGCTTGCTACTTGCTATGACTCTGGTCTTGCAACAGGGAAACAAACTTTTGCCATTTGTGCTTCCAGCCTAAGAATCTAGCAGATTCACCCAGGGCACACCCACCGTTGAGCAAGTCATGCTACTGTGTACCCTCCTCCAAGGAAGAAAATCAAAATTCCAGACTACAAAAAAAATCAGCTTAATACAAAAAAGTACTGGAGAAACTGGAAGAACAGACAAATGGAGGAACAAAAAGCAAACTGATAATGGAGAAACTGAGGAAGGGACAAACAGAGGAACAAAAAGCAAATAGATAATGTCAAAAAAATAGATAAATACAAAAAACAAATAGATAAATTACAGATTACTTTATCCATAATTAAATTAACTGCAAATGGATTAAACTCTCCTGTTGAAAAGCAGAGATTGGCAGATTAGATTAAAAACAGGATCTGTCTTTACACTCTTAACAAGGGAATTGCTTATATACAAGGACACAAAGAGTTTAAAAGTAAAAGTATGAAAAAAAGATATTCCAAATAGTAACCAAAATAGAACTGAGTTGGCTATATTATGGTCAGACAAAATATAATTTAGATAAAAAGAGATTACAAGAGACAAAAAAGGGCATCATATATTCATAAATGGCTCAATACAGAAAGAAGATATAACAATTACAAGCACTCACACACCTAACAACACAACCCCAAAATAAGTGGAGCAAAAATTGACAAAATTGAAAGAAGAAATAGACATTTCTACTGTAATAAAATAATAATTGGAGACTTCAACACTCTACTTTCAGACAAAAGATCAATAAGAAATCGAAACACACTAAAAACCAATTAGATTTAATAGACATAAGGAACACTCTGCTAAACAGCACCAGAATACACATTGTTCTCAAGCATACATGAACTATACCCCGAAGACAGACTACATGCAGGGCAAAAAAACGAGTTTCAATAAATGCAAAAGTTTAAAATAATACAAATGTATTTTCTAATCATAATGGAATGAAACTAAAAGAACAGAAGAAAAATAGAAAATTTGCAAATATTAAACAACCAGCACATCATAGAAGAAATTACAAGGGAAATGAGAAAATATCTGAGACAAATAAAAACAAAAATACAACATACAAAAACATAAAATTCAGTGAAATCCATGCTAACAGAAAAATTGACAATTGTAAATGCATATAGTATAAAAAAAGAAAATCTCAAATAAATAACTGTGCACCTTAAGGAACTGCAAAAAGCCAAGGAAACTAAACTTAAATCTAGCAGGAGGGAAATCTAAAAATAAAAGGAGTGATAAATGAAATAAAGAATAGAAAAACTAAAGAAAATCAACAAAACCTAAAGTTAGTTCCTTGAAAAGATTAACAAAATTGCCAAACTTTTACCTAGTTTGAATAAGAAAAAAGAAGGCACAAATGACTAAAATCAGAAATGAAAGTAGAAACATTATTACTGATTTCAGATAAATAAAAAAGATTATGAGAGAATACTATGAAAAATTGCATGCCAGCAAATTGTGAAAATTAGATGAAATAAACAAATACTTAGAAATACACAATCTACCAAAACTGACTCATGAAAAAATAGGATATTTGATTTGATCTACAACTAGTAAGGAAATTGAATCATTAATAAATAACTTCCCAACAAAGAAAAGTCTAGGACCAGGTGGCTTCACTGGTAACTTCTACCAAACATTTAAATAAAAATTAATACCAATCTTTCTCCAACTGATCTCAAAAATGAATAACAGAGAACACTTTCACACTCATTCGACAAGGCAAGCATTACATGACACTCTAGACACTCCAAGGAAAGAAAACTACAGATCAATGTTCCTGGTGAAATCTAACACAAATGACAGTACTGAAGGAAGCCATTGTCTCCACCAACATGAGATGAATGCAGAAACCCTGGGGCTCGGGCAAAGCAGAACGTCTAGGACAGAGCTGAAACACGGGCAGCAGTGCTCAGGAAGTGAGCAAGCAGCAAGCCATGAAAAGGGTTTCTGTGAGGAGAAGAAATGGAACGAAGGGAATAAAGGTGCTATTTTAAAAATAAGAATCCCAGGCTGATTTAGCTTTTTAAGCTACATGGATGCATAATTTGATTTAAAAGTAAACACTGAACAACAAGCAGCCCCCCAAAATAATGAATACGTAACATATACAGTATGTGAAGTGCTTTAAAAAACCAAGCATGAAGGGGCCCTGGGAGGGCAGGGGTCAACTTTACACTGGAGAGCTGCGATTGCACAAAACATAGTCACAGGTGAAAGAGCAGGACCCAGCCCATAATGACCTGTGTGAATAGAACCCCAGGCAGAAGGAACAGAAAGTGAAAAGGCCCAAGGCAGGAGCTTTCTTGATATATACAAGGGAGTACAAGGAGGCCACTATGTCTAGAGAAAGTCAGCAAAGAGAAGAGTGAGCGCTGGAAGTGGGACTGCGCTGCTCTGAGGGAGGAGGGAAGCCTTCCTGGAAAGGGGGCTCTCCGCATCTGGGGGAAAAGTGGAGAAAAGGGAATAACTCCAAGGTGATTGCAACACACAGTGGGAAACATCAACTGGGACGACAGGGCATGGTAGTGGAGACAGCAAGAACCTGTCAGTTTCAGGAACTTGAAGGACAGCTAGATGCCAGGGGCAGAGAAAGCAGGCTCAGGCTCATCTCTTCCTCAGGGCCCAAGCAGCTGAATGAGCAGAATTGTGATCCATGGGAGGAAGGGAATCAGACCTCAGTCATATCATGCCCAGTATGGGGTGGACGGGCAGAACGGTTGCTGGACCCTGAGGCTATAGTTCTGGGGAGAAGCCCAAAGAGTGGTTGGGTGGATGGCACATAGAACACAAGCTCAGATCAGACCCCTTGGCTGGAGTCTAGCGAGGAAAGGGCCGGAACCCAGTACTGTGTCTGGGCTTGGAAAATGCAGAGGCCCATGGCAGGGGCCGTGGAGAAGCACCCAGCAGGGAGCAGGAGAACCTGGGGGCCCAGCAGGGAAAGGATTCCAAGATCAAGAGAGTCCCGGCCACTTCATGTTGCTGACAGGCTGGGTGACGAGGGGACGAAAGAAATGACTGAACTGACCATTAGCGACCTTGGAGAGGACCGTGTCCATGGATTATGGCAGAAAGGCTCCACTGCACTAGAGTCAAGAAAAAGAGTGAAGAGGGGTTAAATGGCAATAGGACAGCCAGGATAGACTTGCCTTCGAAGCACTGGGCTTTACAGGAGCCAACAGGATGCCTGGAGACACGGGATACTGACAGAAAAGACTGATGGACGGTGAAAAATAAATTATGCAGGAGAGGACTGTGGGGTCTGGTGCCAGAAGTGGCTGGCCTTGGTTTGGAGTAGGAAATCCCCCAAGTAACGGGCAGGCAGGATGCACTGGGTGGCCACACAGTAACTGCTGGTGGAAGCTCCCACATAGTGGCCTTTATTGTATCTTGGATGGAAACAGGGTCATCTTCCTCAAGGAAGGGAAGGGGGTGCTGGAAGTTTGAGAGCGAGGAAAAGGCTCATGTCACAGTGCCTAGACAAGGAAGCCCTGCCCCCACTTTAGTTATGCCCCCAAATAATTTTGAAAATTATTTTAATTTTCATGCATATTAAGTTATTATGTAAAATTTTCCATCCTAATTTAAAATAGTTCCCAAGAATGTAATTGCTAGTACATATTGACACTGTTACACAAAAGCATTCCATCATTCTTTCAAATGCAAACACCACAACTCAGCTAAAAATACATACAAAGCTCCTTTCAGTTGTCTGAAGGCAGGAGGGCACACTGGCCCCTGTGTGGGACTGGCTCGCAACCCTGGGAAGCCAGCCCAGGAAGAGCTGACCCCCCGCAGATCAGGAGAGAGAGGCCCACTAAGGCTGGGCAGGTGGGCACGGGGAAGGCTGCATGCTCCCTGAGCGTTCCAAGAGCTGAGCGAGTGAGATCGCAGTGGGCAGGGGAGACACATCCTCAGCTTAGGGCAGAAGCCCTACAAAAGGATCCTGGCCTACCCCAGTGCTCCTCCAAAACCAATGTGTGCAAGGGTCACCAGCACCTTGTCCAAATGCAGGGTCTGACTCAGGGATCTGAGAAGACAAGATACTGTTTTTCTACCAGCTCCAGCGATGGCGCTGCTAGTACCCAGACCCCATGTGCAGGTGAGTGACCATGTGGTTCAATGTGGTACATTCCTGTTTTTGATTCTGGAGCTCCTGTCAGTGCCCCACTGGGCTTCCTGGGTCTCACCTCCAAGTCGTTCGTCCTTGTCCATGACTCTGTTTCTTTGTGCCTGCGCTTGTACTTGTGCAGATCTTTCACTTGGCTACAAACCCGATAACTCAGGTCTGACAAAGAACTCTCTCTTCTTCCTTCTTATTAAATATTTATAATTGCAATTATGGGTTTTAATCCCAGAAACTATTTTTCTGTGCTGTGCTTCAATCTCCCTGTTTGTTTTTATAATGTATCCTTTGTTGTCCTATGTCTGTGGGACACGCTGTGATTAATCTCACAGACTACTGGTCTCCTAAATTTGTCACTTGGGTTTTGTGGGGTACCACAGAGCTGGGATCTGGAGGTGTGGTTGCCAGTGTGTGGACCACAGAAGGTGAAAGACCCTCACCCCTGGGCACTGCAGTGCCTCTCCAAGGCCACTCTCCCTGCAGAGGAGGTTCCCTGTGCACCACCTCTTGCAACTCACACAACCCCTCAGGACTGGGATCTGCACCTGGCTAATGGGATTACAGCATCTCTGTGCTACTCACATCTGTTTCTCTAACTCTGGGGCATCCCTAGGATGGCAGGGTGGCAGAGCAGGGATTCAAGACCAGACCCACCTTTTGAAGAACATGGATGTCAGCATCTACAACTGTGCATGTTATCACACCTCACTGTGATCCACTGGCCTGCCCGCCCCCCACCCCCACCATGTTATCTTACTCCTGAAATGTATTAGGAAAGAATGAGTTGAAATAAGTGAGACTGAGTGAAAGATGAAAAGCTAAAGCCCATGTGAAGTGCTTCACCGTTCATCCCTTTGTATGTGACCTTTCTTCTGCCAAGGACAGGACATCTGCCTAATACATCCCGTGGGGCATGCAGAGCCTCCAAGAGAACAAGGCCACTTTGGAAAATGACTTCCACATAAAGGCTGAACAACAGTTTAGACCGTGATGAGTACCTAATGTGTCAGCTAAAGGAAGCTCACAAGGTTATGTGCATAAATTACTGTTCTTTGAATTCAGCATCCAGGATGAGAAAAATAACATTTTAACTTGAAAATTGCCTCAATCTTCTTTCTGTTCAAGCAAATGAGCTTGAAAAGATAAGACTTGAATGGAGAACGACTGTCATGGAATTCTCAATCATTACGAGATTGTTTGAATTTCAACCAGGTCTTCAGAATAAAGCAGGAGTAGCCTGAGGACCCCCACAGAGGAAGACTTGTGCTTGGTTTCCACAGTTGCCTGTGTAGGGCTGGTGGATGGGGGGAGAAGAGGAAGCAGTGGAGGTGAAAGAAACTTCTCCAAACAGGTGAGGCATTCGCACTGGCCCACAGGAGAGTGGAAGGAGGGAGCTTCAAGCTTCCTGCTTCAGTCTGCATCTGCTTCAATTGCACTAAGTACTTATGAAGTATAATTACATTGGTTTAAAGCGTTAAGTATGGTTTCAATGAGCCACCATGAAAGATAAGCAAGGTCAAAATAAAGAACCAAGGAAGAAGGACATAGGAAAAGCTTAAAAGAACAAACCTACCTCTCAAAGTCCTGGGATACTGTCCACCAGCTGGCTTTGATCCGGTTGAAGCATCCACTGACTCTCTGTCAGGACTTGGAGAGGTAGACCCACCTACCAACTGGCTGTTTCCTTCTGAATATTGTGAGATTAGCAGTGGAATGATCCAACCGGTTATAGACCAAATCTTTGGAATTTCCTGCACTATGTGATGCTCTTTCTTGACCACTGGAATAAAGAAATTTCCAGAAAAAAGTCAAACAGCCTCTTACCTGTACTCCCAGCACATAGCTGACAGTGTGAGTGAATGGGAAACATCCCCAGGCTGAACACACACTGGGCAGACACCACCACCGAAGAAGAGACGGGCATTGCTTTGTCTCTAAACTTGATAGAGTGGGCAGGTTAAAGTAGGAAAATTTCAAGGCTGTAGGAAAAATTTTTTTCCTTCTTTTTTTCTTTTAAAGATGTGGGGTACAATTCAGGGTTAGCTATATAATTGGTCATCATACAAATAAAGTTGAGGCCTCTCATTGGTCCTCACTTCACCTGGTTTGAGATCAGGTACCCTTATTGATAATGTGTACCCCTCCACCCCCGGCAGTATCTACCTACTGCCAATTCTTTTCTTATAGTATTGTGGTAAATGTTCAGAGTTTGTTTATGAGTGAGAACATGTTATACTCAGTTCTTTGTTTCTGTGATAGATCACTGAGTATTATAGAAACCATCCAAGATGCTGTGAAGTCTATATGTTTGTCCTTCTTTATGGTTGCATAATATTCTATCATGAATATGTACCACATTTTCTTTATCCAGTCCAGTTTTGATGGGGAGCATGGTTGGTTCCACGTTTTGGCTATTGTGACTAGTATTACAATAAACATAAAAAGCAGGTACTTTTTTTATAGAAAAATTTTAATTCCTCCAGATATATTCCCAGTATGGGAAATAGCTGGGTCACACAGAGAGTCAATTTCTAGTTCTTTTAGAAATTGCCAAACTGTTTTCCATAGAGGTTGAACTAGTTTGCATTCCAACCAGTAGTATAGAAGCATTCCCTTTTCTCCACATCCTCACCAGCATCTGTTATTTTTTGTTTTATTAATGATGGCTATTCTTACTGAGGCTTACTGCTTTCTTTTATGTTGCAGAAGCTTTTCAGTATACTGAGGTCCCACTTGTCTATCTGATGGCATGGGCATCTGGCGTTTTGATCAGGAATTGGTTGCCTACGCCAATTCCCATAAAGGTGTCTACTGCATTTTCAAAGATTCTTAGAGTTTGAGGTTTTACATTTAGGTCTTTGATCCACTTAGAGTTGATTCTTGTGTATGGAGATAGGTAGGGGTCCTGTTTCAATCTTCTGTATGTGATCAGCCAGTTTTCCCAGCATCATTTACTGAATAGGTTCTTCTCTCTCCAGTGATTGTGGGCGAAGGCTTTGTTGAATATGAGTTGGTTGAAAAATAGAAGTTTTGCTACTGGAATCTCTGTCCTGTTCCATTGGTTTATATGCCTGTTCTTATATCAATACCAGGCTATTTTATTGTAGCCTCAAAATACTCTGATAGTATGATACTTCTTGTTTCTTTTCCTGAGGATTGTTTTAGCTGTCTGTGGTCGTTTATGTTTTCATATGAATTTCTGTATTGTTTCCAGGTCTGAGGAGAATGATGTTAATTTAATGGCTATTGTATTGATCTGTAGATTGCCTTTGATAGGATGGACAGTTTAACAATATTGAGTCGTCCTATCCATGAGCATAGAATATATTTCCATTTGTTTGTCTTGTATTTCTTTGAGCATGTTTCGTAGTTTTCATTGTAAATGTCTTTCACTTCTCTGGTTAGGAAGATGCCAAGGTATTTCATTTTTTTTGTGTGTGGCAATTGTGAATGGGATTGTGCTTTTTATTTTTTTCTCTGTTTGTTGTTGCTGTATAAGAATGCAACGATCTTTTGCACATTTAATTTGTACCTTGAGACTTTATCCAAGTCCCTTAAAAGGTAAGGAGGTTTCTGAAAGATTATCTTGGATTTTTGAGGCATAGGGTTATATTGTCAGCAGAGAGATAACTTTACTTCCTCTTTTCCTATTTGGGTACCCCCAATCCTCCTGTCTAATTGCTCTAGCTAGGACTTCCTACACAATGTTTAACAGGAGGGGTGAGATGAACAGACTTGTCTTGTTCCAGTTTTTAAGGGAAATGCTTCCAGTTTCTGTCGATTTACAAATATGCTGGCTGTGGGTTCATCATAGATAGTGCTTACTATTTTGAGGTATGATCCTTCTATGCCTAAATGTTCAAGGATTTTTATAAGAAGGGATGCTGGATTTTATTGAAAGCTTCTTCTGTATCCAATGATATAATCATGTGGTTCTTGTTTTTACATTTGTTGATGCATTGAATTACATCTATGGTCTTGTAGATGTTTAATCAGTCCTGTATCTCAGGGATAAAACCTACTTGGTCATGGTGGGTGATTTTTGATATGTGCTATTGGATCCAATTTGCTAGAATCTTGCTGAGAAATTCTGAATTTATGTTCATCAGGGATATTGGTCTGTAGTTCTCTTTTTCTATTGGATTGTTACTCAGTTAGGGCATCAGTGTGATGTTAGCTTCATAAAATGATTTGAGGAGAGTTCTATCTTTCTCAATTGCCTGGAATACTTTCAGTACGATTAGTATCAACTTCTCCTTGTATGTTTTTGAAGAATTCCACTGGAAAGCCATCTGGTCCAGGGCTTTTTCTTGTAGGTAGCTTTCTTATGACAGAGTCAATTTCCTGGGTTTTTATTGGTCTATTTAGTGTCATAGTATCTTCTTGTTTCAGCCCTGGGAGGTTGTGCAATGTCAAAAAGTCCTCCATTTCATTTAGGTTATCAAGTTTGTTTCCATATACATGTGCATAATAATCCCTGATAATCCCTTGTATTTCTTCAGGGTCAATTGCGATTTGATCTTTTGTACTTCTAATTGTGTTTATTTGGGATTTTTCTTTCTTTTTCTTGGTCATTCTGGCCAGAGGTCCATCAATCTTGCTTATTCTTTCAAAGAGTCAGCCTTTTGTTTTGTTGATTTTTTTCTATGCTTTTGTCTTCTATTTCCCATATTTGCACTTTTACTTTAGGGATCTGGATTCTTCTGCTAATTTGCTGGTGGTCTTGTCTTTTCAGTTCCTAAGGTGATTTGTTATGTTGTAAACTTGTAATCTTTCCATTTTCTTGATATGTGTTCATAGAGATATAAATTTCCCTCTTAGAATTGTTTTCATGGTATCTCAGTGGTTTTGGTAAGATGTTTCTTCATTCTCATTTGTTTCCAGAAATCTTTTGATTTGTTTTGATTTCTGTGTTGACCCAGGAGTTATTCAGTATGTTGCTGTTTAGAGTCCATGTCTTCGTGAGTTTTGGGGGAATTTTGTTGGTGTTGATATTAATTTTTATTCCCTGTGGTCTGAGAAAGTGCATGACAGTATTTTTGATCTTATAAAATTAGTTTATACTTGATTTATGGTTGAGGATGTGGTCAATCTTGGAGTACATTCCATGTGGTGAAGAGTAGAATGTATATTCTGTGGTTGTTGGGTGGTGTATTCTGTAGGTATCTATTAAGTCCATTTGATCAAGCATCAAATTGAGGTTCCAGATCTCTTTGTAGATTTTTAGCTTCAATGATCTATCTAGGGTTGTTAGTGGGGCATTTAAGTCCCCAGCTAGTAGAGTGTTAGTCAATATCTTTTTTTTAGTTACTTAGTAGTTGCTTTACAAATGCTGGTGCTCCTGTATTGGGTGCATACATGTTTAGGATAGATACTTCTTGTTGATGGATTGAACATTTCATCATTATGTAGTGCATTTGATATCTTTTTTAAAAAATTTTTGATAGATTTAAGATTGTTTAGTCTGATATTAAGATAGCAACTCCTGCCAAAAAGAAAAAAACAAACATTCTCATTACAAAGTGGGCAAAAAAAATGAATAGACACTTCTCAAAAGAAGACATACGAGCAGCCAACAGATACATGAAAAAATGTTCAGCCTCACTAATCATCAAAGCAGTGCAAATTAAAACTACACTGAGATATCTCCTAACTCCTGTCACGATGGCCATCATCAATAACTCAAAAAACCACAGATGCTTGAAAGGATGTGATGAAAAGGGAACACTTCTACACTATTGGTGGGAGTGTAATCTAGTACAGCCTCTGTGGAAAACTGTGTGGTGATTCCTAAAAGATCTAAAAATCAACCTTCCATATGACCCCGCAATCCCTCTATTGGGAATATACCCAGAAGAATTCAAATAAAAAAGATAACTGCACATATATGTTTATCACAGCATTGTTTACAGTAGCAAGAATATGGAACCAACCGTGGTGCCCATCAAAAGAGGACCAGATTTTAAAAATGTGATACATATATAATGGAATATTATGCAATCATAAAGAACAAAATCATGAACTTCATAGAAACTTGGATAAATTTAGAGTCTGTAATACTGAGTGATCTTTCACAGAAACAAAGAACTGAGTATCACATTTTCTCACTCAAAAGTGGACCTTGAATAATTATCGTAATAATATGAGAGAATGATTGACAGTAGTGGAAACTATCGAGAGGGGCCTGGGAAAGCGGGTTTGGCAGTAGTGGGAATCTGCCGGGGGAAGGGGGAACACACATCATCAGCAAGGGTATCTGCATAATGAACATTTGCATACTTCACCCTGAATTGTACCCCACATCTTTTTTAAAAAAATGTGCTTATCCCTATCATGAGATTCTTATAAAGATTTTTCTTTGTTTTCTTTTCGTTTTTTTTTTTTTTTTTTTTTTTTTTGAGTTGGAGTCTCACTCTGTTGCCCAGGCTAGAGTGCAGTGGCACACACATGGCCACCCCAGTGTCAACCTGCTGGTCTCCATCTGCTCGGCTCCAATGATCCTTCCACTTCAGCCTTCCAAGTCCAGAACTATAGGTGTCTGCTACCATGCCTGGCTAATTTTTAATATTTATTGTAGAGAAGAGGTCTCTCCAAGGTGTCCAAGCTGGTCTCAAGCCTTCGGGCTCAGGCAATTCACATGCCTCAGCCTTCCAATGTTCTGGGATTACAGGCTGAGCCACCGAGCCCAGCCTGGTTGTTTCCTCTTTTAACTTTTGGGTTGATATATGTGTATGTTTTCAAGTTTGCTGTTGCAGTGTATTCTCTGTTGATTCTGTGTTCCCTTGGAAAGTGTATGGTCATTGTGTTTTTTTTTTTCCTGTTTTTAATACCTTTTAAAGCATCTCCTGTAGAGCTGGTCTGGAAGCTACATAATCTCTTAGGGATTGGATGTCTAGGAAGGATTTTAATTCTCCATCACTGATAAAACTGAGCTTGGCTGGGGAGGAAATTCTTGGTTAAAATCATTTATCTCGAGGACTCTGAAAATTGTACTCCAATTCCTTTTAACCTGTAGTATTTCGTATTTCTGCCAATAGGTCTGCTGCTATTCTGAATGGTCTGACCTTTCTCTCATGCTGCCTTTAGGATTTTCTTTTTTACCTACTTTGGGTAGGCGAATTACTATGTGTCTAGGGCTTGTTTTTCTCATTTGAGGTCTTGCGGGAGTTCTATATGTCTCTTGGGTTAGGATGGTTATATCTCTGGTGAGATCAGGAAAATTTTCTTGGCAATCCCCTGAATATATGCTCCAATGTGTTCTCCATTTCCCTTTCTTCTTCTGGGATACCAATCATGCATAGATTCATCCTCTTGATATAATCATATATATCTTGGAGGTTTTGTTCTCTCTTTCTGAGTTTTCTTTCTATGTTTTCTACAGATTGGGTTAATTTCATGTTTTTGTCTTCAAGCTCTGAGATTCATTTTTCTGCTTGATTAATTCTGTTTTCCATGCTTGTCATCTTGTTATTTGTTCCCTAGCTAAAATTTTTTATGGCCAAAATCTTTGTTACAAGTTCTTCCAGTTGCATCTTCTCTTTCTTGAATCTTATTCACTCTTTACAACCATTCCCTAATGCCTGTTGTATTCTGGGGCCAGTCATTGGTGGCTTCCAGTGTTTGGGCCCTGAGGTCTGAGTTTTCAGGTGTCTTCTCTTTGGTACACAGGGAATGACCTGTGTTCTTCCATTTATTTTTCCTTATTTGTGACAGATCTCTTTCTTTCCCCTTTAGTTCCATTATTCAGTGGCAGAGGGAGGGGCTTTCACTTCTGATGTTTGTTCAGCCCTCTATTCTTTCCTGATCTGACCTGAATTTGTCTATTTTGAAACAGGGTTGGAGGTTTGCTGTGCCTTGGAGTTTTGAGAGTTGAATAAGGTGGAGGATGAGCAGCTAGGATTCAGAAACTACTTGAAAAGCTCAATGTTCACTGACTGGAGTGTGGGTTCCCTGAGACTCACTCCCTACCATTACTCTATACAATGATGCAAGGGGTATGTGTGTGCACATGCTGAGTCCAAGATACTATAACAGCAGTGAGGAGAACAGAGAAAAGTAGAAAGAAATAGGATGGACAAAAATAATGAAATAAATTAAAAAAAAAAATAGTAAAACAGGAGAGCTTGGGAAGATGGCAGCTGTCAGTTGGACTATGCAAGTCCCAGTGTGAGTGAGGGTTTGAAAAATTGTGTGTACAAGCTGGTGAGCAAGTGAGCATGGGAGTAGCTGACTCAGTGAGAGCTAGGGAGCTAGTGGCCGGGGATCTCCTGGTGTAGCAGCTGGTGCCACAGTTGCTGGGCTTGGGCCCTAGAGATTACCAAGATGCAGAAGCCAAGTGCCATTTTCTTTTGCTTCTTTTTTTTATAATCAGCAAATCTCTTCCTGGGAAAAAAATGTTGGGATAGACTGTCTCAGTGGGGGCTTGAGAGCAAGTCACCAGGCCCCTGGTACAGTAGCTGGTGCTGCTTCTCTGCTTGGTCTCTGGCTCTTTCCAGATCACAGAAGCTAAGCACCAATTTTTTTTAAATGGACAAAAGTTTTTCTGTGAAAAGTGGCAGGGAGAGACTACCACCCCAGGCTTTCCCTCACCATTGGCAGTAGAGACTGCCAACTCCAGCCTTTGCCTCACCACTTCAGTGCCTGGCAGGGCACTGACAGAAGGGGATACAGAGGGAGTCCAGAGGCAAAGTCCTATGGAAGAGAACAAGAGAAGAACTGCACAACCATCTTGAAGGTGGGACAGGAAAGTGCTCCGACTCACTCACCATGGAGCAACAAACCTGATCTCTGTGACTGGCAAATCAACTACTCAGGGATTGATTGTGACCCAGAGGGAACATACTGAAAGCACAAACTTCAGAGGGACCTGACGAGTGCTGAGTTCCAGGTGCCCCATCCCCTACCCTGATCCAGAAGCAGGACAAAGGATGTGGCCAGAAAAGGATGAGGAAGGACTCCAAAGAGATCAGTGGGGAGTATGGGAGTGACCCAAACCCTCTCCTCCCCAGCAATCTGGACCCACATAGCTGGGCCACGACTGAGAGTGACAAACCTAGGTGCAGCCTGGACGTCAGTCACAATAGGAGAATTCCATTCCAGGATAGGCCTGGCTGGGGCACCCCCCCATGAGTACATACCTGGGGAGGAGAAAATCCCACACCTCCCCACCAGAGAGCTCCCTGACCATACCAGAGTGGGAGGAGAGGATTGCAGCTCCACACACCTCCACTGGCTCTTCTCCTTCCCTGTTCTGGACACTGAGAAGAGAGTGAAAAAGGTGGAAGCTCTGCAGGAGAGACCTGATTAAAGGAACAATTACAGAGCCTGCCACAAGTCTCTTTCTTTTTTTAGTTTAAAAAAATTTTTAACCTATTTTAAAATTTTTTAAATTCTTTGACTGTTTGTTAGTTCATCTATTTTAAAAATATTTTTCCTTTGTGAATGAATGTGCATGTGAGGGTTGATCTGCATTCCTCAAATATTTTTTCGTTTTCTGTTTTTTCTTTTATTTGTCATTTTCTGTTTACATGCTCATCTTTCAATTTTGTTGTTATTGGTAGGTTTTTGTTCTTTTGTTATTCTGAGTTTTTTATTTCTATTTTTTATGGTTTAAGGTGTGTGTCACTGTATGTGTGAAGGTATGATCTGAATTCCTTTTTTGTTTTTGGTCTTTCTATTTTTCTTCTCTATTCACTTTGTGCTAGGTGTGTGTGTGTGTGTGTGTGTGTGTGTGTGTGTTTAGTTTTCTTGGTTTTTTGTTGTTGCTGTTTGTTTTGTTACACTTAGTTGTTATTCCAGTTTGTTTTGGGATGTATGCCTGTGTGTGTTTGTTTATGTGTGTGTGTGTTCAATTGTTTTTTTAATTGGTTTCTGCTTTGCTTCATCATATAGAGTGATGGTGGGTCCTGAGTCTCAGGGAATACATGCCACAATAAGTGAACACTGCAATTTGCAAGAAGTTTCTGAATCCTAGCACTCCATACCTTACATTACTTGAATTTCAAAAACTACAAGAGACAGCAAAGTTTCCCATCCACCATCCTATTTCAATAAAGAATAAATACAGAGCCCAGATCAGGGAAGAATCAGGACTGAGCAAACATCAGAAGGGGAAGTCTCTCCCATTAACACTATATAACAGAACTAAAGAGAAATAGAAGAGATCTTTCACAAAGGAGGAAAAACCAAAGGAAGACCACAGGGAATTTCAAGTGTACCAAAGACAAAACTGAAAAATCAGACCTTGGTGCCCAAACAATGGAAGTTACCAAGACTGGCCTTAGACTATGACAGGGATTAGGGAATGGATGGAAAGAGTAAATACGAGTCAAGAAAGACAAGCTGCAGCTGGGTTCGGTGACTCTGCCTGTAATCCCACGCCTTTGGGAGGCTGAAGTGAGTGAACTGCCTGAACCCGAGGGTTCAAGACCTGCCTGGGCAGGCGAGACCTCATCTCTACAATAAATCAAAGACAATTAGCCGGGCGTGATAGTGCGTGCCTATAGTTCCAGTTACTTGGAAGGCTGAGGTGGAAGGATCGCCAGAGCCCAGAAAGTCAAGGCTGCAGTGGCCGGGAGCAGCCACTGCACTCCAGTCTGGGCGACAGAGTGAGACTCCAACTCAAAAAAAAAAAAAAAACGAAGGAAAGAGAAGCTGCAAAACTGAAAGGACTTGCAACGGAGATTATGGCAATAAAAAATTTCATCCAGGAAAGAAATAACAAGATAAGCATGGAAAGCAGAATTAATCTAGCTGAAGAAAGAACCTCAGAACTTGTAGACCAGAACACAGAATTAACCTAGTCTGTAAAAAACACAGAAAGAAGACTCAGAAAGAAAGAACAAAACCTACAAGAGGTACGGTTGTATAAATTGGCCAAACCTAAGCCTGTTTGGTATCGCAGAAAAAGAAAGAGAAATGGAGAACAACTTTGAGCAGGTATTCCAGGAGGTAATCCAATAAAACTTTCCCCATCTCACCAGAGATATGACCAGCCAAGCACAAGAGATATAGAGAACCCCCACAAGACATCAAATGAGAAGACCAACCCCTAGACACATAGTAATTCACCTACACAAAGTAGGCACAAAAAAAAATCCTAAAGGCAGCAAGAGACAAAGGTCAGACTACCTACCAGGGAAAACCAATCATACTAGTAGCAGACCTATCAGCAGAAACACTACAAACAAGAAAGGACTGAAGCCTTTTATACAAAGTCCTCAAAGATAAACAATTTCAACCAAGAATTTCCTATCCAGCCAAACTCAGCTTCATCAGTGATGGAGAATTAAAATCCTTCCCAGACATCCAATCCCTAAGAGATTATGCAGCTTCCAGACCAACTCTACAGGAGATGATTAAAAAAGGCATTAAGCACAGAAAAAAGAAAAAAGAATGACTACACACTTCCCAAGAGAACAGCAGATCACAGAATCAACAGAGAATACAGTGCAACAAGAAACTTGAAAACACACACATACATCAACCCCAAAGTCAAAAAGAAACAAGCAATGAAAAAACTTTATAAGAACCTCAAGACAGGGATTAAACAATCGCATTTCAGTAATCAGCCTGAACGTGAATGGACTAAATGCACCACTGAAAAGACACAGAATGGCAATCTGGAGAAGAAATCATGGCCCAATTATTTGCTGCTTCCAGGAGACTCATCTCACTACAAGGGATGCACCCAGACTCAAAGTTAAAGGATGAAAAAGGAGTTTCCAGGCAAATAAGTCACAAAAGAAGGCAGGAGTTGTGATCTTAATATCATACAAAACGACCTTTAGGCTATCAAAATTTAAAGAGATGCAAAAAGACACTACATAATGATAAAATGTTCAATTCATCAACAAGAGATATCCATCCTAAACATATATGCAACCCAACACAGGAGTGCCACCATTTGTAAAGCAAATACTAAGTAAACTAAAAAAAGATATTAACTCTAACACTATTATAGCAGGGGACCAGAATACCCCACTAACAGTCCTAGATAGATCACTGAGGCAAAAAATCAACACGAAGATCCAAAAATCTGAACTTGACACTTGACCAAATGGACTTAATAGATACCTACAGATTACTGCACCCAAGAACAACAGAATATACATTCTACTCATCACCACATGGAATTTACTACTAGACTGATCACATCCTTGGCCATAAATCAAGCAAAAACAAATTCCATAAGGTTGAAATGTTGCCATGCACATTCTCAGACCACAGTGGAATAAAAATAAATATCAACACCAACAACATTTCCCCAAAGCCCACAAAGACAAGGACATTAAACAGCATAATATTGAACAACTACTGGGTCAACACTGAAATCAAAGCAGAAATTAAAAGATTCCTGGAAACAAATGAAAATGAAGAAACATCTTACCAAAACTGGGATGCCATGAAATCAGTTCTAAGGGGAATTTATATCTCTACGAGCACACATCAAGAAAATGGAAAGATCACAAGTAGAGAGCCTAAAAGTCATCTAAGGGTGCTGGAAAGATCACCAAAATCCCAACTTTAGCAGAAGAATCCAAATCACAAAAATAAGAGCCCAAATACAGGACATAGAAGACAAAAATATCATAGAAGACATCAACAAGACAAAAATCTGTTTCTTTAAAAGAATTAACAAGATTGATGGACCCCTAGCCAGAATGACCAAGAAAAAGAGAGAAAAAGCCCAAAGAAACACCATCAGCAATACAAAAGATCAAATCACAACTAACTCTGAAGAAAAACAAAAGATTAGAGATTACTATGTACACCTGTATGGAAACAAACTTGATAACCTAAATGAAATGGAGGACTTTCTGACATCACACAACATCCCCAGGTTGAAACAAGAAGACTAAATAGACCAATAACAACAGAGGAAATTGACTCAGTCATAAAAATATTATCTACAAAAAAAAAAAAAAGCCCTGGACCGGATGGCTTTCCAGCAGAAGCCTACAAAATATACAAGGAGGAGCTGATATCAATCCTATTGAAAGTATTCCAGTCAATTGAGAAGGTTGGAATTCCCCCCAAATCATTTTACAAAGCTAACAACACACTGACACCCAAACCAGGAAAAGATCCAACAAATAAAGAGAACTACAGATCAATACCCCTTATGAACATAGATGCAAAAATCCTCAATAAGATTTTAGCAAATTGGATCCAAAAACACATCTCAAAAATCATCTACCATGACCGAGTAGGCTTCATCTCCAGGATGCAGGGTTGTTTCAACATTTGCAAGACCATAAATATAATTAAATACATCAACAGATATAAAAACAAGAACCACATGATTATATCATTAGATGTAGAAAAAGTTTTTGATAAAATCGAGCATCTCTTCTTGATAAAAACCCTCAAACACCTAGGCATAGAAAGAATATACCTCAAAATACTAAATGTCATTTTAAATAACCCACAGCTAACACATTGCTAAATGGACAGAAACTGGAAACATTTCCCCTTGAAAACTGGAACAAGACAATGCTGCCTACTCTCATACCTCTTGTTCAACAATGTGTTGGAAGTCCTAGCTAAGGCAATTAGACAAGAGAAGGAAATCAGGGGTATCCAAATATGAAAACAGGAAGTCAAGTTATACCTCTTTGCTGATGATATGATCCTAAACCTTGAAAATCCAAGAGAATCTGTCAAAAACCTGCTTGCACTGATAAAGGACATTGGCAAAGTCTCAAAATACAAAATAAATGTGAAAAAGACAGTTGCATTCCTATACACCAACAACAAGCAGTCAGAGACCCAAATAAAAAGCACAATTCCATTCACAATAGTCACTAAAAAAATGAACTACCTCGGCATCTTCCTAACCAGAGAACTGAAAGACCTTTACAATGAGAACTACAAAACACTGCTCAAAGAAATCAAGAAGACACAAACAAATGGAAAAATATCCCATACTCATGGATAGGAAGAAACAATATTGTCAAGATGTCCATCCTACCAAAGGCAATCTACAGATGCAAGGCAATAATCATTAAGTTACCAACATCATTCATCTCAGACCTAGAAATGACAATACAGAAATTCAGATGGAAAGATAAACGACCACAAAGAGTCAAAAGAGTTCTTAGCAAAAGAAACAAAGCAGGAACTATCACACTCCCAGACTTCAAACTTTACTGTAAGGTTACACTAATCAAAACAGCCTGGTATTGGTACAAGAACAGGCATATAGACCAATGGAACAGGACAGAGATTACAGAAGCAAAGACTCAATTTCTCAGCCAACTCATCTTTAACAAAGCCTCCAGCAACAACCACTGCAGATGAGACCCTAATCAGTAAATGGTGCCAAGAAAACTGACTTATCACATACAGAAGATTGAAACAGGACCCCTGCCTATCACCATATACAAAAACCAACTCTAAATGGATCAAAGACCTAAATGTAAACCTCAAACTGTAAGACTCTTAAAAAATGCAGGAGACACCCTTATGGAAATTGGATCTGGCAACCAATTCCTATTCAGAACCCTAAATGCCCATAACTTAAGACACAAGATAGACAAGTGGGACCTCATCAAACTAATGAACTTCTGCAAAGCAAAAGAAACCATCAATAGAGCAGGGAGTCAGCCCACAGAATAGGACATAATATCTGCCATCTGTATATCTAACAAAGGCCTAACATCTAGGATCTACAAGGAACTCAAATGCACCAAAAGGAAAAAAACAAACGGCCACATTAAAAAGTGGGTAAAAGGCATGATTAGACACTTCTCAAAAGAAGACATACAGGCAGACAACAGACACATGAGAAAGTGCTCAGCCTCACTCATCATCAGAGAAATGCAAATCAAAACTACACTGAGATATCACCTAAATCCAGTAAGAATGGCCCCCATTAATAAAACAAACAACAGATGCTGGAAAGAATGCAGAGAAAAAGGAATGCTTTGACACTGCTGGTGAGAATGCAAACTAGTGCAACCTCTTTGGAAGACAGTGTGGCAATTTCTGAAAGAACTAGAAATTGTCCTTACATATGACCCAGCTATTCCTCTTTTGGGAATATACCCAGAGGAACTCAAATCATTCTACAAAAAAAGATGCCTGCATACATATGTTTGTTGCAGCTCTATTCACAATAGCAAAAACACGAAACCAACCATGTTGCCCATCGAAGCTGGACTGGATTAAAAAATGTGGTACATATGCACAATGGAATATTATGCAGCCATAAAGAAGGACAAATATATGGACATCACAGCAACTTAGATGGATTTAGAGTTGATCATGCTCAGTGATCTATCACAGAAACAAAGAACAGAGTACCATATGTTTTCACTCATAAATGGACCATGAACAATTATTATAATACTATAAGAAAGGGATCGGCAGTAGTGGGAAACTATAAGAGGAGCGGAGGTAGGATTGCCAGTTGAGGGAAACTGCTAGGGGAGGGAGGGGCATACCTCATCAACAAGGGTACCTGCATAATCAATGCTTGCATACCTAACCCTGAATTGTACCCCACATCTTTATAATTTAAAATAAGAATTTAAAAAATCACTATCTTGAAAAAAGAAAAAGAGAAAAACAAAAGCAGAAACCAAAGCAAAAAACAACACACAGTACATACAAACTAAAACAAGCAGGAAACAAAACAAAAACAAACCAAAAAAAAAGCAAAACACAGAAAAACCAAACATGCAGATCACACAACCATGCCCAACACAAAAATGAAAGAAGAAAAAGAGAAAAATAATTTTAAGAAGGGGAAATACAAATCAAACCCCCACATATACATTCAGACACACATTAAATAAAAAAGAGAAGAACAAAAAACAAATTGAAAGATGAACACTCAAGTATTCACGTACATACATAAACAAAATCAAAAGCGAAAGAAGAAAGAAAAAGGAAAAGAGGATTGGAATGCAAACTGAACCCTCAAATACACACCCACTCACAAAGAAAAAAGAATAAAAAATCTAGGTACTAAGCACCCTCTTGTGGCAGGTTCTGTAATTTTTCCTCTCAACCCTTCTGCTGTCTCCTGTAGAGTTGTGGCCTCATTCACAATCTCCCCAGTGCATGGCCCAGGGAAGGAGGAGGGGGTGGTGGGGACAGGTGGAGCCCCAGTCCTTCCCTTCCACTCTCATATGGTCAGGGGGATGCTCTCTGGTGGGGAGGTCCAGGATTGTCTCCTCCCCAGGTACTAGTGAGGGGTATCCCAGTCAGACTTACCCTAGAATAGAGTTCCTCCTACCATGGCCGATGTCCAGATTCCACTTGGGTTTGTCCCTCTCAATTATGCCCCAGCAGCTCATTCTGATGTTCAAAGGATTTCTGGGAGGAGGGAACTTGATGAGCCCCAGACTCACTGCTGATCTCTTTGGGGGAGAGGTCTTCCTTATCCTTTTCTGTTCGCATTCTGTGTCCCACTGCTGAATCAGGGTAGGGGGTGGGGTGCCTGACACTCAGCACTCATCTTGTCCCTCTGAAGTTTGTGCTTTTGGGATATTTCCTCTGGGTCATGATCAATCCCCGAGTAGTTAACCTGCTAGTCAGAGAGAAGAGGTCTGTTGCTCCAATGTGAGCAAGTCAGAGCAATAAGTATTGGAGTGTTTGGGCCTGCATGTACCCACCTTCCTGAGAGTTAACAAAGAAGAGCATTTCACCTTATCTCCAATGCACTCTCAGTAAATACATTCAAAGAATCCTTGACTTCTCGGCAAACTGTGCCCAAATAATGGAGAGAAACGAATCCCCAATTCCTCCCTTTTCTTAGTAGTCATAAGGTTTAAATAATATAGTGTCAATGTAATCATAAGTCTTGTGGTTTTCAGAACTTTTGCATACTAATAACAATATGTAGTAATGAATGATGTATTAGGCTTTATTAACTCCCTTTACTCTATGGCTGCTGGAAGTTACTGATAAGTTGTGAGATACCTCTGCTAACCAGTGCTGGAAAATGTGGACCATACATGTCATTATTGACAAAATGTGGCTGTAACTTAAGTTCTATACAATGATCTGCCAGTAACATGATTAATGTATAGGTACCAACATACCTGAACTTATAAAAGTGGACTATAAACCCGGAAGGGTGAGGAGAGATTCTGCTCCCTAGATCCAAGTTCAGAAATAAACTTCTTTCTAGCAGTTCCCTGCCTCTCAATGTATTGGTGTCAAGGGTTAGCAGCCAAGCATTACTCAGACTGAAACACTTCCACTTATGAATCCAAGAGAAGTCAGGAAATTAAAGGAGAATAAAGAATCATTAAAGAAAAAGCATAATAAATGGAAAGCAAATGAAATGCTGGCAATAAGTTCAAGTTCATCAATCATCACAATAAATGTAATCATGTTAAACTATTCTCTTAAAAGGCAGAGATTATCTACTTTGAATTTTAAAAATCCATTTGCATGCTACTTTAAAAATGTCATTAAAGAAGTGATTTTTAAAAAACAATAATTTTAAAGACTGAAAATAGAGGAATGGAAAATGATAAAACAGGCAGAGACTCAGAAGAGGTGAAGAGAGATCTTACACAAGGTAAAAACAACAAAAATAACAGCAACAAATAGTCTGGGAAGTGACATTGACAATGAACCTTCAACATCTTACACAATCACAGAGTAAACAACACAAAAATACACTGAAGTATAGAGAAATAGATCATTCCATATAGTGATCTGCTCTACCAGAACAGATTGATCAGAGAAGTGATGAGTGAATCTAGAGAAGGTCTAACAGCCCAATGACATGCATGTATGTACAGATACATAAAGAACTCTGCTCACATGCACATGAGGAAGTGTGAACATTTTATCCTCTTTGCCTCACAATTTCTTGCTTGTTTACTGTTAAGAAATAAAACATTCTAGGTAAATGTGAAGTTCTCAGTTCCTCCCCGAAAGCCCAGGAATGTTTCCATCCTCCCCTCTCCTGAGGGAACTATCCTCAAGAATTTGGGTCAATCTGTTTTTGCAGTGGCACACTGTGGAAAGGACTGAGGTAGGGGGACCCTGGTTCATGTATGGCATGGCATAAATGGATTGACCCAAATTCATGAGGATAGTTCCCTCAGGAGATGGGAGGGCAGAAATGATCCTGGGCTTGAGGGGAGAAACAGAGAACTTCACATTTACCTAGAATGTTTTATTTCTTGACAATAAACGAGCAAGAAACCTTGAGGCAAAGGAGATAAAATGTTTACATTTTCTCATTCAGGGTGGTGAACATAATGAATATTTGTTTATTTGTTGTACTCTCTGATTCACTTTTTTTTAAGTTAAAAGTTAAGTAGCTATTAACATTTGTGGAACAAAAATGTGAAAATTGTCCTATTTTAGAAAATAGAACATCACAAACTGTCAACAACAGGGCATCTCCAATTCAGTACCAGAAAGGGTTTGAGCCCTGATACCCAAAGCCTCCCCAGAAGGTAGGATTTCCAGTTGTGACCACGGGGGGCCAGAAGGAAGAGTAGGTCAAGAAGACACAGTCTAGAGCTCTGTGGCCACACCATGTGGCCTCATCAGGCTCAGACTGTTTCATCTGACAACAAGGGTGAGGGCACAGGCTGACCTTTCTGTCTGAGGAGCCAAGAACATGGGTAAAGGCATCTCTGCCAGGGGTGCCAGGTGGTCTGGGGTGGGCAGAGATAGAGCCTGCTGAGCTGAAACTGGGGAATTTCACAACAGTCAAACTACTTCTCTAACTGGGGGATTCACGAGGAAATAACAAAAGCCACAGAATTAAATCAGGATTATCAAAACCCAGACACTAGAAAGAGGACAGCATCCAGGCAAGTAGATGCAGCTTCCTGGGCAGAAATCATGGATTCCAGCCTGTGATTGAGGGATGCAGATTCTCAGGCCTGTGTAAGGCCAGTACTGCATGAGGGACACATGCTGCGGAGCCTGGCCTGCCCTCTTCACATGGCCAGTCCTGCCACCCCAGGTCTTATGGTTCCTCTGTTCCAAATCTGATATAAGGTGGTGGAATGTCTTGGCAGCCCCTTTATACAGACTGTTCTATGGGGGTGGAGGAGGGTCCTTGGGATCACAAGAACAACAGAGAACTCCACCAGGCTCTTGTCCCTGGAACCTCAGGTGTTTGTGGCAAGACCCCAGCTTCTCATGTCCATGCCATGTCCTGCCTTTACCTGACAACATCAGGGCTCAGAGCTTCCTCCCAGAGCTTAGCAGTCAATATCAGAACTTTCAAGAAGGGGCCTTCTGCCCTGTCAAAAGCCTGTGACATACTTGTGATCCCACATCAAGAGTTTAAAATCCTGCCTAGACCAACAAGCAGCCACACTGGCTGCCTGGGAAGGCTCTTACATGTGCAGGGAATAAAGACAGAAGCTTGTCTGTTGGTGTCCCGCAATTTTCTTTAAAAAGTAGTAAAAAAACAGTCTTTTCCGGGAGAGGTGGAAGCTCTGGCATCGAAGACATGCTATGCTCAGTGGATGCGACCCTCATCCCTACCTGCAGTCTGGACTCTGCCCACGTTATGTCCTCCACACCTGTGAGTGTGGCAAAGGGGCAGGTTCTGTCTCTGTCTCCTTGGGAGGAAAGGGTGAGCCCAGATCATGTCCAGGCTAAAGCTGGGCTCCCAAGACAGAAACATACAACTTACCATTGTGGTGGTAAATGGGATGTTATCAATCATCACAAGGACG
The DNA here is from genome assembly GCF_000164805.1 of Carlito syrichta. NCBI lineage: Eukaryota > Metazoa > Chordata > Mammalia > Primates > Tarsiidae > Carlito > Carlito syrichta. The sequence goes on from NW_007232883.1 coordinate 225,944, forward strand.
ACACCAAGGCTGAGACCCACATTGTTAGGATGATGGCAGCCACAAGGCCCTGATCCTCAGGGACCATCTGGAAGAAATACATAATAGCAGTTGCATTGTTAAATCACACGCACTAAGCAACTGGATTCTATGACATATGAGGCTCAGAAGGGTGTCAAGGGTTGTTTCTTCTCCTTCGCACACATGGCAACACCAAGGCTGCAACAGGCATGCAGACCAGGACCACACTCACACCGGGGCCTCAGGTGGCTTTCCACAAGTAACTGGGGGAGCAAATACCAGCCACAGCCCAGCCAACTAGCCTCTCACACACATCAAGAGTGACTCCGCCCCTCCACATCTGGTGACTATACACAATGCTCACAATGACTCAGTTGGCAGCAGAGCCCTGGGGTTGGGACGCCTGCAACAGTCATTTACTGAGACTGGCATCAGCTGTTCACCTTCTTGGACAGATTTTAACTAAAGGGTAACAGCAAAATACTAGGCATCTTAATTATATATTATTTGGAAAAAGTCTCCCTTCATCTCTCAGCCACACAGGAAAAAAAAGTTCCCTGTTGTACCTTTTTACATAATTAATATGACCTGCTCTTACGAGATTTTTTTAAAAATCAAAGAACAGTGATTTTCTATTATGGCATTTATTGTACCTTTACTATTAGCAAAGCAGTCTGTTCTCCCACATATTCTATTAAGTGGAGATGGGCCAGTGCCTAGAAGAAAAAAATGTATGGCAAGAATCCATTAAAAACAGAGAATATATGTAAAATATTTTCAGTCTTTAAAGTGAAAATAAGTGAACATAAGGTGGGCCCACTCTCTCGCTTCTTTTAAAAGATCAGAGTCAAATACACATTCTATAAATAATTTACTAGCATTTATGCACAATGAAGATTCATGGAGAAAAAAGTTCAATGGCAGAGGCAGAAATTCTTCATTGATTGGAGTTCATGTTCGTGCAACCTTTAAATGTGAATGGAAGGCAATCTCTTTACTTTGAGATCTGAGCATAGGGCATTATCCCGTCAGACGTGATGAAGTGCCACTCCATATAGATGGTCTTTCAAGTAACTGCATTTCCAATTTCTGTTTAAAATTAAATATTACAGTTAGACTTTTAAAAGAATTTTTTAAATGCACAGATTTTCTAAACTTCAAAGAAAGGAAGGTAAGGTCTATTTAACTGCAGCATGTAACTATTTTCACAGTGTCAGACAGATTGAGAAAACTTTCCAAAGAAAGGCAGGATAGAATAGAAAAAAATAAAATGAAGCGCGGGAGCCACTCTGTTCAGCAGCCACAGTGGCCCCACCACAACAGGTCTCAGAGATTCAAGGTGGACCGGGACAGGAAGGCCCAGGAGGGAACACATGTGGTGCTCAGCTGCCCCATCTCAGGGGAGGATGGCCTTTTCACTGTGATGTGACCATGCTGCTAGACTATATATACTAAAAACAACAGCATGACCATGTTTAAGAACCCAATTCTCAGCTGCTGCTGATAGCCAGTCTTCATGTAAAAGCTGTAGAGTCCAAATTCTGGGCCTTCAATCACAATTCTCCATCAAGTTTGCTTTTATATCAAGTAAATCACAGAATAATCTATTTAGAACAGGGTTTCTCATCCTCAGTGTGGTAGACATTACAAGCCGGATCATTCTTCTATGTAAGTTCTGACTTGTAAATAGTAAGATGTTGAGCAGCATCCCTGGCCTCTACTAGACACCAATAAAACCTACCCCTCCACCAGTGTGACAACCAAAAGTGTCTCCAGATAGAGCCAATATCCCTCTGGGCAGGGGGTCAATCACCCCCTGTTATGAATTATGAGTTTGTCATAATCCAAATTTCATTAAACAAAATTTTGTTTGAAAAAAACTAAATGTAGCCAGTCATATCTTTTATGTTGTTAGATACCATCATCTGATAGAAAAATCAGAAATAAAAACCAGATTAAAATATTTTAATCGGGTTTAGGTCTCTGATTTTTCATTAAGAGAGATGATTTAACTATCTATGCCCTCTCCTCACACATAGAATATTGGGTGCATATTTTGATGTGTGCATATAGGCAACTGCATTTATATATCAGTGTCATATAATTATTTAAAATAGTATGACAGATAGTATAAGAAGGCAAAATAAAATCTTCAAAAAACTTGAACAATGCAACTAATAATTCAACTCAAAATAACCGATCAACTTTTTTCTAAGCCAAAATATAAGAAAAATACAAATATCGTGTACTCTTTTATAAAATGACAAATGAAATTATGTAGCATACCTCTCTATCAAGCCTAATATTATAAATATACAATATATATGTTACATTTCACAAGTTAAAATTTATGTGTAGTTGAAGATTACAGACATTATCACCTCCATCAATTTATATACTGAAAAGATTATTGTGTAATATAAATCATTATATGGGATATCGTTATTCTTCTGTCACAGAAGTGCTGACTCAGCAATGATTTGATACCCTTGTCCCACCGAAATAAGCCAATACAATAAATCATTTCTATTACTTCTTACAAAATGATGAATTAGGAAAACTAAGGGTCCCTTCTGCAGCCGAATAAATAGACCCTGGATAAAACATACTTTTTATAGGACACCCTGCATTAGTAAGACAATGGAAGGTTTTTCAAGAAATCTCTCTCTCCAGGAAAATTGTTTCCTGCAGCTAGCTGGGAGCTATAAGACTTGGTTGGCAAAAGAGGAATGTATTGTGTTAAAGCTTGAGGCTGGTCAAGGACTGAAGTCAGAGGAGCCGTGAGCATCTGTGAGGTTGTGGGCTCAAACAATGTTTCTCACAGATCCTTGAAGCACACTAAAATTATCCCCAGGCATCCAGCAGAAGCAGACACAAGAGGTTTCTAGAAGAAAGCAACCCAAATGTAGGTGCTCAGGAGTACCACAGATTAAGTCATAAGAGTATAGTCTAGGATCACCAAGGACACAAGAAGACAAGCCACATGAATGAGAGCAGAAACAATCAAAAAAGATTTAGACAGACCCCAAAACCGCATCACTGAGAATTCGAGATACAGGATATAAAAGAGAAATTTTGTTTAAAGAGCTAAGTGTTAACGAGTCTAAAAGGACCAATTGCCATTGACTCTAGATGAGAATAAAAGTTGTCTTCTCTAGATTCACATTAAACCACTAAAAATACCAAAAGAATATAAAACTGACAGAAAAGGGAAAATAAAATTTTAAATAATCAAATAATCAAGAAAGAAGATTGAAAATAAAATATAAAAGGGAGAACTGATTTGAAAAAAGATGGCAAGTTTAAACCCAAATGTATCAGTAATGCAATTTTACATGCAAATGGGATAAATATTTTACTTAAAAGATGGAGACTGTCAAACTGAATTAAAATATAAAACCACAATAGATAAAATTATTGAAAGACATTTAAAACATGAAGGTGCAGAAAATTTGAAAGTTAAAAGTTAGAAAAATATATAACAAGTACATTTTAATATATAGAAAAGCTTTGCAACTGTTTTTGTTTATCAAAGAGGTAACAATTGTTTTCCCTTTCCTTCCTTCCTTTCTTCCTTCCTTCCTTCCTTCTTTCTTTCTCGGTTGCAGTGTACTAGCACAATCTTGGCTACCATAGTCTTTACCTCCTGGGCTCAGATAAATCTTCCAGCTCAGTTTCCTGAGTAGCTGGGACTACAGGTGTGCACCACCATGCCTGGCTCATTTTTTAAATTTTTTGTGGAGACAAGATCTTGCTATGTTGCCCAGGCTGGTCTCAAACTCATGGGCTCAAGCAATCCTCTCACCTTGGCCTCCCAAAGTGCTGGGATTACAGTTGTGATCCACTTGACCCAGTACAAAGAGTTAACAGTTATAAATTCATATACACCTAACAACTCTCTCCCCTCTCTCCCCCCACCCC